>NC_140709.1:37745000-37972500 GCF_050655825.1 Lonchura striata
TTGGAAGGAAAACTACTACTGCTGGGTACTTGACCTGCTGAAACAACAAGTAAGGTGTGGGAAATGTGGCTTTATTTTCCCCCATCTAGAATTTAATTCTGCCTGTAGGAGCCAAGGGAAATGTGTGGTGTATGTGGAATTTGAGACTGAATTCTTTGCAGACCAAGGTGAACTGTAGCTTACAGGAGTAGTGAGTGGCGGGAGGATTCGGTTACTTGTTTAGGTTTTGTTTCCAAAAAGCCACATAGGTGTGAAACATGACTTAAAGGCTTTTCCACATCTCTGGCATGTCTCTGAATATTTTAAGTCATGTTGTGATTATTTCAGTACTTTGTTTTCCAGTGAGTCTAATAAAACAAAACAGTGAGTCTAATAAAACAAAACAAAACAAAAAAAAACCCAAAAAACCCAAGAAAAATGAAAAGACAAACTGTGGTCCAGGGTGTTTCTGCTGGGATGACAAAAAGGAGGTTTTTTCTCTATGTACTCTGGGATTCATGTGGACTAATTACTTTTAGTGTTTTAAAAAGCATAAAAGCCATCCACCATCCTGACTTCAGGCAGCAGGTAGCTGTTGCAGTCAGTGGAGGTTTCATCTCTCTTTGTGGTGGAAATTTTTCCCCCAGTAAAAGATGCAGAATAAAGCCTTTAATGTGTTTTCCAGAAAGCTGTGAACATTTACTCTCTTTCCAAATTTGACCTAAAAATACTGCAGCCTTCACCACAGAACTTTTTTCAGCACTACAGTGAGCAGGGTAACACTTGAATGGCAGGAATGGTCTTGTTTAATATTAAAATACCAAATGAAGTGTCACCCTCAGCCTTCCTTTTGAAGCATGTCATGAAAGTATCATGAAAATAGGTTGCCAGCCTGTACTAAAAGCATGCATTGGTAATCTTCAAGCCTTTTCCAACCTAAAGGATTCTGATTCTGTGTAGGAATTACATCTTGAGGGATGGGTGTCCATGTTTTTCAGTTTATCTCCAGTAACTATTCCTGGCTGATGCTTCCTCAGCAAAGGGTAATTATGCAAGGAGGATTGAGGAAGAGTGCTTTAAAATTTCAGCTGCTTTTGTTCACATCCTCTTAAGAGATTTTCTCTTGGTCACAGACCCTTACACAGTATCTGTGCAGAAAGTTCAGGCATAATCTATTAACTGGGATGACCTTCCAGGTGTCTTTATTCAGGTCTGATCCTGGGCTGGATCCAAGAGTGTGGACCTGCTTCACCTGGGGAAAAAAAAAGCAAAGGGATAAAAAAAGGATAAAAACACTGCCCCCATCCCTGGAAGTGTCCAAGGCCAGGCTTGGAGCACCCTGGGTTCGTGGAAGGTGTCTCTGCCCATGGCAGGGGTATAATGGGATGGGCTTTAAAGGCCCTTCCAACCCAAACCACTCTGGGATCCTTCTTTGCTTGCTGGGATTGTGCTGAGAGATTTCACCTTGGGTAGTTTCTGTTTTGGGTTGAATAGAGCAGGGAAGCTGAAGCAGAACTGGACAATTTGTCCCCTCTGCAGCACTGGGATTCTTGTCCCTTTTCCACATGATTCATGCAATTCTGCCTGCTGTGAACAATCAGGTTCCTGAGGCTACCAATCTCTTTACAGAAGCCACTTGCTATTTTTATCTAGTTAATATTTTTCAAATACCTAGGAAGGCTGTATTTACTAAACACCCAAATTTGATCTTTGGTGAATAAAGGGAGGATGTGTCCCAGACTAATCTGTAAGCTCTGTTCTCGGTGAGCAGCTGGCTGAAATGTAAATGCAGAACAGAGAAATGTCCTGTGAGGATGTACTTGGAGCTTTCCTTGGAATCATTCATGCTTACTCATTGAGGATTTTTTGGAATTCCAGAAAATCACCATCAGACATGTCAAAATGTACACAGAGCTTACACAGGGAGACTTTGCAAGAATCCCAACATGAGTTTAAAAAAGCCACGTTAACCTTAAATTTGCATTTTGTGGTTTCTGGAGGGCAAAAGAGAATTTCAGAGGAAACTGAGTATTTTTTTTGTGTTGGTTTCAAATCCTTGGTGCAGTTTTCACGAGCCCCCTCAGCACTTTGGGGCAGATGAAGGTTTTTTTTTGGCCTGTCAACCCACAGGCAGATTCTGTCTGGTGTTCAGAAGACAGTGATGACTTGGGACATGTGTTTCAAAATTACCTCTTTCCAGTTCTTTGTCTTTCTTTTTGCTGCAGTAGTACCGAGTGATTATTTTTATTTGGCATTTCACGCTGACACCCAGATATAAGACAACACTTGTCTCTTTTTTGATCCCTTTAAAGCACTGCTACAGAGGGTTCTCCTGGGCTTTTGGAGCCTTTCAGGCTCAGCATAAAAGATGGTGTTGATGCATTCTGCCCTCTCCCCTCTGGAGCCCTTCCCTCTCCTGGCCCTCCTAGGACTGCCTGTGTAGGTTAGAGAGCCCTTTGAAAAACTCTCTGTTCCAGCTGTCAGCTTGGGGACTGCTTAAAGTGTCACCCAAATAAGGAGCTCTGTTAATTAAAGGAAAAACTCAAGTATTTGCTCTTTAGGAGGTGCTGAGGAAGCAGATTGCCAGAAAAGCTTCCCTTTTCGGCTGTGTTCCCTGGGGGTCTTTAAGGTGTTCTCTTTAACACCTTGCACCTTGAATGCCCTGAGATTTTTGGGAAATAATGTCTGAAGCATTTGTGTCCTTCTCATAACGGGCTCCTCTGAAACTTGTGTCTCAGGGAAAATCTGTAAAACAGATTTATAACTTCTGCCACAATTTTGGGCTCTTAACAGGAATAAATGTGACTTCTCCCAAGTAGTGAGTGATGCTACAAGAGGAAATGGCCTCAAGTTGTGCCCAGGGGAGGTTTAGGTTGGATATTCAGGAAAGGTTTTTCACCAGAAGGGTTGTCAAGCATTGGAACAGGCTGTTCAGGGCAGTGTGGAATCACTGGAAGTGTTCAAAAACCCTGTGGATGTGGCACTGGGGGATGGGGTTAGTGGTGGCCCTGGGGTGCTGGGTGGGGTCAGACCTGGTGATGTAAAAAGGCTTTTCCAGCCCAAACTCCTCTGGGATTCCATAGGTTTGAGTCTCCAGTGCTCCCTGCTTCTGTTGCTGTTGAAGCCAGTTGGGAGTGGCTCCTGCTGGACCTGCCTTTTGCTTCATTTCTCAAATGCTCCTTCTGGATGTATTTCTCAATCATAGCCCACTGCTTCACTCTTCATCTCAAATCCAGGTTTTAATATTTTTCTTTGAACCCGTTCCTTGTTCAGCTTGTATTTGATTTCTTATTGTGAGCTTTTTTTCCCCCCCTTCAATGAATCTTTTGTTGTTACGGAAAGTTGTATCAAAAAGAAATATTCACAGTATTTTGAAATCTCAGCCTTGGTTTGCTGCCACAACGGGCTGTCACTAGGTGTTTTTACCCATTTTAGGAAGGGCAATTATGGTGTAATCACTGCTAAGTCCACTTTTAACTTCAGGGCTGCTATCTGTGATGTAAAACAGCAATGAAAGGACAGGTATTAGAGAAGCTGGCTAGGTATAAAAAGCAAGAGGGTTTTTGAAAAAGCAAGAGGAGTAAGAAAAGGCCTGAGATCTGTGCATCAGTGCTTATATTTTGGACTATCTTTGTTGAGCTGTTAAGGGTTTGTTAGTGCATATTAGGATTTTGCAATTATGTTGGAAACTTGTGAGGTCAAGCATAAATTCTGAGCAGTTGAATTTCGTGTTAGATTGAAAGCTGGGGTGGGTTTGTCTGGAAGAGGAAATGCCTGAGAAGCCAACTTAGAAGGAGCTGCAGCAAAAAAAAAGGATGATATTTTAAATCACGGGGCTGACTTTGTAAGGAACTTGGTTTGGAAAGTGGTGTTTTGGACTGTAAATGTTTAAAGCTGGAAAAGACTGGTGGTGGAAAAAGGTAGGAGTGTGCTAAAGTGGTATCACATCCTGCCTGAAGGAGCTGACTCGCTGAGGTTTTTTTTGTTTCCAACTGCTTTGATAAAAATAACCTTTTAAAATTAGACTTGTGTATATACAATTAGTGGGTGTGAGGTATAAGCAACTCTCTGCACCTGCTGTCAGTAAAATAAACCAAAAGAAGGAAATTTAAAAAAGTAAAATTAAAAAAGAGCTATTGGTAGAAATGGGAGCAGTGATTGAACTGTAGGTCCTTGTCAGCTTGTGGCTGCAGGAGACTCCTGATATTGGGGAGGTTGGGTGGGTGTGAGGGCTCTGGGTGGGTTTCAGAGGAGGGGGTTCCCCCCAGGTTCCTGGGGGTTGTTTTTCCTCCCTTTTAATCTGTCAGAAATGCTTGTGAACTAGGAGAACATAAAGCACGTTCAGCTTTTACTTGCTCGGTGCCACAATTGTTGTGTCCTGATGTGCAGTGGGTGTCTGATAAAGATGTGTTTCTGCTTCATGTTGGACTGAGGGAGGTCTGAACCCAAGGTTTATGCCTGGAATTGGGGTGTAGCACTTTGTATGTCTCCTCCCACTTGATATTCTTGCCTGTTTACCTTGGATCATAATAATCAATAACTGGAAAAATGGCAAAAGCATCTCCCTTGCCCTAAAATGGCATCGCAGTTTTATTTGTTTAGTAAGAACTCACACCTCTTCTCCCTTCCTAGTCTGTTCTCCTAAACAAACCAGGGTTCACATGTTTATTTTTCTGACTGGGTGTTTTGTAGGCAGATTTTGGTCCTTATCTGCCATTGGATGCCCTATCCAGATCAGCACGGGCTGAGGCTGGCATGGTGACATAGGCTAGGACAAGGTGTCCCCTTCTCTGCACTCTGCAGGAATTCCCAACTGCTTTTCACTCTTGTGCCAGAGGTTTTTGCCATCCTGCCCCATCTTTCCACAGCTGGTTTGTCCCCAGTTTTGTCCCCGTGATGCTGCTTTTATTTTCCCCCTCTATTTCTTGAACTCGTTACGGTCACGTTGAAGTACAGTCCAATTTTCTACCATAATTGCAGTCCCTCCTGCTTCATTATCTAGAAACTAAATAGCCTGTTACTTCTATCTTCTAGGTTATTAATAATGTGGGTGCAGGAGAGCTGAAACTGCTGCAGAAACTTGGATTGGTTTTGTGCTGCTTCTTTCAGATGAGTCATTTGATGGGGACAGAGTGTGCTTTACCTCTCTGTCTGCACTCACATTACAGTGATTTTTTTAAGACTGGCCCTCTCTAATTGGCTTAGCACAGTCTGCACTGGCTGTCAGGAGCTTTGCAGGGGAAGTAGAACATGCACTGCTCTGCTCCTGAGCCCTGTCTCTGGATAATGAGGGAAACTTAATTGCTCAGAGGCCGGCTCTGGTTTGTTTCCATTTATCTTGGTGGTTGATCAGTCACCTTCCTCTCCTTCTGCTTGAGATAAAACACTGCATCTAGCTCAGCCTGTTTATCCTGGAATCCCAGCATAGTTTGGCTCTGGAGGGACCTTTAAGCTCATTCCATTCCATCCCTGCCATGGTAGGGACACCTTCCACTGTCCCAGGCTGCTCCAAGCCCCATCCAGCCTTGCCTTGGACACTTCCAGGGATCCAGGGGCAGCCACAGCTGCTCTGGGCAGCCTGTGCCAGGGCCTGCCCACCCTCACAGTTTCTTTCCACTATCCCACTCAACCCTGGAGGTTCTATGCAGCTTGAGGTAATTTTTCTATATTTTTATGTGTAAGCTTTTTTCCTAAACACTTAAAAACCTAAAATTCCATTGATCTCCCTTCAAATCACTGCCAGGTTTTGGGAACCCATTACATCTGCCCTTCTGGAGAGGCACTGCAAATACATCAGTGAATGCATCTCAGAATTCAGTTGTTAAATGGCATTGAAGCTGCTACTAAAATTCCAGCAGTGAACCCTCTTTCCATGGAGTTGCAAAATCATATATTAGTGCTTCCTTGCCAATTTTTAGGTAAAGATCCAATTATAAGATGTAATATTGCATTTATATATGGTGCCTGTGGGGGTAACTTGCTTTAATTGGGTATGGCTTGATAGTTCCAGGAGACCTCTCCATGTATTTCCTGAACCAAATCCTAAACCTATTGAGAGAAGCAGATGGTGGGGGTTGAAAAGCTCAGTCTAGGCTCCTTTTGTTGGCTTTTGGGGTTTGTTTTACCCAGGTAGTTGGTTGGGAAGGTGGTCCAGGGCTCCTTTTTCAGCCTCAGTCTCTTGTGGCAGTTATGGTTCCTTGGTTTTTGATCCTCGACCCAGCTCAGCTGCTCATGGTTTCTGAATTTTTGTTTAGCACAGTGGTTATATTCAAGAAATACCCAAAATTGTGGAATATCCTGAGATGGAAGAGTCACTGATCCAACACAGACACCCCAACAGTCCCACCCTGTGCATCCCTGAGAGCTTTGTCCAAACACTTGTGGAGTTTTGGCAGGATGGAGGTCAAGACCATTCCCTGGGTGGCCTGGTCAGTGCCCCAGCACCCTCTGGGGGAAGAACCTTTTCCTTTTTTTTGATTTTGATTTTCTTTTATGGAAATGCTGCAAAAAAAATTTAAAAATTAGTTTATTTAAATAAAAATTGCCAGTAGCAAACCAGAAGACCACTATTTGGCCATCTGTTTGAACGGAGAGAATTTTTGAACGCGTTTCCCTGAAGAGGAGCCAGGTTCTTGGCACTGAGGGGAAAAAAAGGGAGAGAATGTGCATGTGTGAGACAACTGGCTGCTGTTGTCAAAGGCACATGTCACTGGGAATATAAAATACAGGCTTTCAGAGCTGCCTCAGTCCTCCCTTCTGTCTTGCCTTGCCACAGTAGACATTCAGCTGCTGCCTGTGCTTGTCGTGTGGCCAGCCCCCCGAATTTATCCTTCTCATATGGCTAAATAACTTCATCCCCGTGGCAATTTGCTTGAATAAAGAGCCTGGTGAGCGCAGTGGAGCCTGGGGATATGGCAGAAAAATCAGCGGCTGCTCCGGTGAGCAATTACGCGCTGGAACGGCTCTCGGCGAGAGCAGGGGGCGGCCAGCCTGTCAGAGCCTGGATTAAAGCCTTCATCCCCAGAATTCCCCGTGTAATTCCCAGCTTTTGTAACGGAGAGCACCTCTGATTACAAATGTGTGCAGTGTTTAAAATTAATTCCGATTTTTGCTGGTTAATTTCTGCGCCGCCGCTGATGCCGTGCGCTCACCTATGGAGTGTCGTGCATGACAATGAGATCAGGAAGCTGTGGCTGATCCCCCCTATTCCAATTTGTGCTGGGTCTTCAGCCAGGGTTGTAAATTGCTGATGCACAGAATTTATTTAGCTTTATCAAGCTTTATGTTGGTCAAAGCCTGTATTTACGTGGGGCATCTTACAGCAGGAGTGTGGCCAGATGCACCTGGGAGAACGGGGGTGGTTTGTGGGCTGCTTCACGAGTTTGGGCACAGGGAGCAGTATTTGTCACCTGTAAAAGTTCTGTGCTCATCTGGCAATGAGTCTATGTGAATGGATACTGTTCTAGTCCTGGAAAACTGGGAATAGCTGCCCTGAAGTGCCTGTGGTGCCTCAGCCTTTGGCCGCCAGCCGTCCCCTCCCTGTGGCCTGGCAGGTACATCTGGGAGCTGAGGGGCTCCCTCATTAAAAAGCTGCGTGTGTCATAATCCTGATGGGACCAGAGCAAAGCCAGCCACCTCCCCTGGGAGTGCTGCTGTGGGTTTTGAGCTTGTTCTTTATGTTATGAAGGTCATTTCTTTGTTCTCAGTGCCGTTGGTTTAAACAGCAATTCCTGGCTCCGTCACAAATGCAGATATTTAGGAAAATAGGGGGTATTTTGGAGCTGTGGGAGAGTGTTTGGCTTTCTCGTGGGTTGCTGTAGTCCAATATTTGAACTGGCTGATCTCTGTGATTCCTCTTTGCCTGTGATGCTTTACAAACTCCTAGATGTATTTTTTAAAAAATAATGAACGTGCTGCTGTCCCAGCTGAACCACCCCAAAATCGCTGCCCTTGCCCATGCTGCTCATGGCTCTCATCAAGGCTTATCAAACCAAAGGCAGAAGCAGTTTAGTGTTTGCCTTAATCCTACAACCACAGATACCTGCAGGGTACAGCCTTGCTCTCTATTTTCTTCGCTGTTTATGCTTTTGTTTGTGTAAATTCTTGATATTGAGGTAGGTTTTCTTAATCTCTGTCCTGTGCAGCACCTAATATTGTGGTGTGCTCATGATAAGGGCTCTTTAATGGTGTAGAAGCACAAGTTATTAGGGATGAATCCCACTGTGAGCTGAGATTTGCATAAAATAATTCTTACTCGAGGGATGAGCGTGAGTTTGCTGTTTCATTTCTGAGCCTTCAGATTTGTTTTGAAATATTCAGTACAGCTTGGAAATGCAGGGCATTCTTAGAAACAGTTTGGTTGGAGGGGTGTTAAATTCCAACTATTTGTCATGAAACACTTAAATCCAAGCAAAAATCAAGGATTCTGAGGATGTGCCTATTCCAGCTAATGAGCACGTCCTGCTTGTAAGGGTGAAGAAGGCACTTGAGCAGATCTGAGCTGTCTGTGGCTGTTGGCTGCAGCAGGGTGACAGCCCTCGGTGAAGTGGGACAGCACATCAGGATCTGAATTTAATACTGGAAATAACAATAATTGCACTGAGCTCCATGCCCAGTGTTTTTGGGGAAGGCAAGGAGCAGGTCCCCAAGGTGATCATTTAGTGCGGATTCAAATAGGAAAAGAGCTGCTGGCTAACTTGCACTGTATTTATTAAATTTAATACCCATTTCCATGCTCCTCTCAACAGTCAAATCATGAAGAGTAAATCTCTTAGGGCTCATGTCTGTAAGCTGGGTATGTACACTCAAAATTTTTTTTTTTAAATTTTTTAACTCTCTCCTTAAGCTTTTTAATCCACCGTCTGTACCTTCATGGTGCCTCTGAGGACTCTCTGAAGGTACAGTGAGACTGGCAGGGCATCCTATTGACCATGGGAATAATGAGTTGGCTTCTAAATGCATTTGGTGTGTGGTATTTTAGAATTAGCTGGGGCAACTTGCCGTGTTTAAAAAAAAAAGGCAATGGCAATTAGGCAGAACTTTGCCTCTCTGATCAGGCATATACTGTATTTCCATTGTTACTTACAGCTTTAGAAGCCCTCTCTGGAGGACTCTATATTAAGTAGTTCATCTTAGTTAACACTTCATTGGCAAGTCTGTGCAATTAATCGACAGTATATAGAAATAATGGCCTGATTAATAGAAAGAGGACTGAGACTGTTTTCTTTACAAGTTTTACACTTGTTTGGGATTCTTCTTTTCAGGTTCAGTAATGATAGATATTTATCTGCCACTTGATCTGTGAAGGCAGGATTGAAATCCACTTCGTGAGTGAAATAATGAAAATCCATACGTGATTCTTCTGCTCCTTCTGTGCCATTAAACAACCAGAAATGTGATAGTCTTAATTGTTGCATGTTTAATACTGCTAATAGGATAAATTTATAAAGAAAAGATTTTTAAAAAAACAAACAAAAAAACCCCATCACAAACCCACAAAACCTCTCGTTCTTACATCTTTTATGACACACAATGTGTTTAAACACGCTTAAATGTTGCACAGAGCTGAGCTGTGGAGGAATCTTGGTTTGAAAGCTGCTGTTGTGGTTGGGCTGGGGGGGGGAATGGTGGGTCTAAGCCAGTGTGGGGTTCCCCCAAGGGAGCAGTTTTTGTGCAGATTGTTGTGTTTTGAGGATCAGCATTAGCCTGGGAGTGCTGACTTACTTGCT
Organism: Lonchura striata; assembly: GCF_050655825.1. Taxonomy (NCBI): domain Eukaryota; kingdom Metazoa; phylum Chordata; class Aves; order Passeriformes; family Estrildidae; genus Lonchura; species Lonchura striata. Next base: position 37,754,708 of record NC_140709.1, read on the forward strand.
TAGGGAGCTTGTCTGGAGAGCAAGGCAGAGCTGTTGGCTCTCTGCCATTAGTTTTGGTAGAATGACATGTTTTCAAGCTGGGAAATAAGAGTTCAAATCAGAACTAATTCCAGTTTTTAAAAATAGGAAGAAGAGAGAAGTTTGGGGTGTGTTAATAGCTGTGTTTTATCTCAGCGTGGTAAGCTCAGCTGTGAGGGTGGATGATGCTAAGCTGGAGGCCCTGGGGGTTTTGGGGCTTAGGTGGGGAGATAAGAGTGGGTTTGCTCCAGGAGAGGAGCCTAAATGCCTCCCCAGTGCTTAGGCCAAGCTTGCTAATCCTGGCTTAGGCTTCATCACACCAGAAGCCCTAAATGGGATTTGTCATTTTTGAGAGAGGCAGCAGAGTGCCCAAAATATGCTTTTAGCCCCAAAAGAAGCAATCCCAGCCCTGCCTTAGGGTGGTGGCTGAGTCCCTGTGAGCCAGGGGACAGGAGATGACAGAGCAGCTGCTCCAGCTGCTGGGGTTGGAGCCTCTTTGGTGCTCCCAGGCACCCCTTGTTCTTCATTCCCTGGAAATCCAGGATCAGGGATAGGATGTGGCTGGAGGCTGTGGCTGCACTCTCTTTAGCCAGATGTCCAGAGCAGGTGTGGGATTCATCCTGACCCAGCAGCACAGGGTTCTCTGCTAGTTTAACACATCTCTCCAGAGGTAGCACCATTGTAGCTTTTTTGTCTAACATGTGTGTGGTACCTTCCCCTAACTGTGGTGTGTGAGTGTAGAGCTCTCATCCCCATAACATCCCACGTGTGCTCTGAGAACTGGGCTTCCCTTGAGGAAATGCTGGATGGCACAAGAAACTGGTTTTGGTGACAAACAAGACACAATGCTGTTTGTGTGCACTTTGCCTTTCTTAGAGACACTTCTCTCACAATTATTAATAACAAAGGTGACACATACAGGGCTTTAACTGTATGTAACAACCCAAGGACACCTAATGTGGGTTGTAATGCAATTTCTGCCTTTTTCCTACATTATCCTTATTATATATATATATATATATATGTAAAAGGCAAGTACATGCCTTAACTTTAGGTAATTCCCATGTATGTGCATATAAACTTCAGTAATATTCCAGTTGTTGGTTAATTTGAAAAGACCTTTTTTTTTTCCACAAGCGAAGCCTTTTTCTGTTGTGTGTTTTGTACTTTTGCTCTCTGTAACGTGCTGCTTTTATGTGGCAGGTGGGAGATTCAAGAAGGAGATAGTGGTTGATGGACAGAGCTACCTGCTGCTGATCAGAGATGAAGGAGGCCCTCCAGAGGCACAGGTGAGCCCAAAGCCTTGCTTTCCTTGTTTTTCAAAAGTTCCTTTGAGAGAACTGGCTATGCTTTGTTCTGTCCTGGCTCCTTCTCACCTTTCTGCCAGCAGAATTCCAGCATCACCCTCAGGTGAAAAAGATTTTGTCCAGCAAATGGTTGGGATTTCAGGTATGATGGATGGATGAGCGTGTGTAGCAGATATTTGGGATTCTGACTGACACTCTGCAAGTCAGGATATACAGCTCATATATACTGAATTCTCAAGCAATGTGACACATCAGGATTTCATAGAATCACAGAATGGTTTTGGTGGGAAGGGACCTTAAAGCTCATCTCACTGCCACCCCCTCCCATGGGCAGGGACACTTTCCTCTATCCCAGGGTGTTCCAAGTCCCCACGTCCAACCTGGCCTTGGACACTTCCAGGGATCTGGGCATCCTGTGCCAGAGCTTCCCACCTTCACAGGGAGGAATTCCTTCCCAGTGTTCCATGTAACCCTGCCCTGTGGCAGTGGGAAACCATTGCCTGTGTCCTGTGCTGCCCTAGGCCCTTGTTCCAAGTCCCTCTTGAAGCCCCCTCTGGAAGGGGCTCCGAGGTCTCCCTGGAGCCTTCTTTTCTCCAGGTTGAACACCCCCAGCTCTCCCAGCCTGTCCAAGCCACTGGCTGTGGAGGAGACGCTTGAGGGTTTGAGTGCTTGACCTGTACTCTGTTTTGAGCAAGTTTGCTCATGTGCTGCTTAAATCACCTCAGACCCGTCTGTGCTTTCTGCAGGCAGCATCCTTGTCTTGGGCATCCTCCTCCTCCTCTATCTCTCCTCACCTGGGCACGGGCAGGATTTCCTGAGTGTTGGCTGCTGCTGGCCTTGCTTTGCCCAGCTCTTCCGGGAGGGATCAGCTTCCAAACAAGCAATAATTTAGCATCAGGAACTGCACTGTGGCCAAACAGCTGAGGGGGAGCAGTGCCAGCAGCAGCAGCTTGGGTTTCAATGCAGCACCACAGCTCCAGGAGGGTGAGAGCGTGGGGGAAGGTGCCAGGACAAAAGGGGAAGAGAAAGGACGTGGAGGAAATGGAGGCTGAGAGAGACATCCTGGAAGGAAGTCACAGGACAAAATAAAGCCTTGGCACATCTGCAGCCGTGTCAGCAGGAGCAACAAGGAAAGCTCTGTCTGGGGCTGGGAGGGATTTGGCTGAAGCAGTCCCTGGTTTCCAGCCTCTGATGCTTAGAGAACATTCACTCATCTAAAAATGTAAATAGTGGAGGTGTAAAGGTACATGCAGCAATCTGAGATGGCTTTGTGCCTGGAGAACCGGGTTTGTGGAGCTCACAGGAGCTGCCTGCAGACTGATGAACAGCATGGGGTGTGCTCCTGGGATGTGCCAGGTAAATCTGGGGCTTTGGCTGCTGCTGTCCAGTGGAAGGTGTCCGTGCCCATGGCAGGGGTTTGGTTTGAGATGAGATTTAAGGTCCCTTCCAACCCAGACCATTCTGGGATTCTGTAGTGGCTCAGATTTGTTCTCCATCCTCATGATTTGCTGAAGGGGTCTGAGGCTTCAGTGCTGTCTCACCTTTCAGCATGAGGCTTTCCTGTAAATTCCTTATGGAGTTTTTGGGTGTAATTTCAAGTTACATGTCTATTAAAAATCTTTAATCTGTTCATTAATTCCTGCAATGAAAAGTTTGCTTGTGTGTTCATGAATAAATGGGATTGAATTCCAACTGCAATAAGGAGCTGACATGTGGAGTTCTGGCACTGGGTCATGGGTATTCCCCAGGCTACTATCCCCTTCTTTTTGGCAAGAAGGGAGAAAAAACAAACTTCCCTGAAGACTCATTTTGTGGGTCTGTGATCTCTCTTTTCTTTGCCTAAGATAAAATGGTTCAAAGATGAAAATAATTCAATTTCCTGTAAAACCAAATTAACCTAGTGACTGACCTACAATGAGCTGCTCTGTGTAACTTTCTGAATTTAAAACTCTTTTTACAATTTGGTTTTGGGCTTGCCTTGAACTAACAGCTCTGCCCACTCACAGTAATGTCTGAGAATTGGTTTCTATACCAGCAGCTGATTTGTCCTTGTTTCAAGCCATTTCCTGCACAGTACTCTGGATGAGGCATCCAGTGTTTCCAGACCTTGTGTTTCCCAAAATTCCTTTGGGTTTTTTTTTTACCATAGGTCTGATGTCCACAAAGATTAAGCTGCATTTCAGTATGAAAAGAGAAATAGGGAATTGCTGGATATGTTTTGTGTCTGCAGGAACTGCTCTGTGTAAATCTGTTGAGTGTTTTAAAATAATCCTTATTAGAAAGCTGCTGTACGCACTGCTCAAACATTCAGAGGGTTTGGAGAGACTGTTGGCTTCCAAATGGATGCCTTAAGGACATTGCTAGTTGTTGGGAAGAGTCTTTGGCATGATGCTGCTAAGTCCAGTCAACAAAAACCATTTTATAATGAGACCCAAGCCCACATCTCCCAAATAATGATGCTGTCGCCAGTTCCTGTGGTTTCATCTTCTGGTTTGAACAGTTTAACAGTGTGGTGGTTGACCTGATTCTGGCAGTGACTCTGCTGTGTGTTAACCAGTCCTGTCCTTCCCCTCTGGAAGATTTTCCTCCTGACTTGAAAACCTCAGAACAATTTTTTGTCTATTTTTACAGCATAACAGCCCAGGCAGTGTTTGGTTTCAATACAATCATCATGAATATGCAGAGCTTTTCCCCAGTGAAACTCTCTGTTCAGTGTGTCCCCTGGCATGTTGTAGTAATAATATAACAAAGCATGAAAAAAATCCCCTGGCTGAAGCTTGTTTCCATTGCTCTAAATTTGGGTAGGAATGGAGTCACTTAGGGAAAAATAAAGGCAGTGAGGTAAGCTGGAGTTTTTTTCTTGATGTCCTGTTCATGTTCATTGTTAAGTTAAATGTCTTAATTCACTTGTGAGTTAAAAGCTTCTCACTTGCATGGTCACTGAGGAGCACCTTGCCTTGGCCTGTGCACCTGCATGTCTCTCAGCAGGTTCCTGATGCCAAGAGAGCAGTTTGCTCTTCCACTGAAAGCGGAACGAGGCACTTGGTGCTGCTGGCTCAGCTGAGAGTGTCTGTACGGTGAAGAATTGGAAGGCTCAAATTAATGAGATTAAGAAGTGAGAATTCCTAGCAATGCCTGTCCTGGCATTACCAGCAGCATCAGCATGCGTGCATGCAGATGGCAGCATGGGGGCTCAGTCAGCACTGCAGATGAGTGCTGCTCACTTCAAATGCACAGACCCAGCAATCCCAGCCTGCTGTGTTTTCTGGGAATCAAGCCCAGTGTGTACTGACAGTGTTTGGTTACACAGCCCAGTGAAGAAGGGGTGCTCTTGTGGGAACGTCCCTTGTGTATCCCAGATCCCCATGGCTTGCAGGGTGATGAGATTCATATTTTAGCAGCCCTGTTGAGGCCGTGGTTGTGTGTGAGTTTGTCTGGTGTGTATTTCCCTTGCAGGAAGGTAAGAGCATTTCTCTCTTGGTTTTCCTTCCTTCCCCCTCCTCGCTGCTCTTCTCACAGTTGGCCTTTTCCATTTTTGTCCTGCAGTTTGCCATGTGGGTAGATGCTGTTATCTTTGTGTTCAGCTTGGAGGATGAAGTCAGCTTCCAGACTGTGTACCACTACTACAGCCGCATGGCCAGCTATCGAAACACTAGTGAGATCCCCATGGTCCTGGTGGGCACCCAGGGTAAGTGCAGCCCTGATTCCAGCTGGGGCTTTGAGACCATATTGACTCCTCCAGGCTGGCAAAGCCATGTCCTGTCCTTTCCCCTTTGCTGCAGGGCTGTGGCATTGCAAATACAGTATTTGAGGTGAGAGAAAAATGTCCTGGCAACTTGCTTGGAGAGGGAGTGTAGGACTTCAGCAGTGAAGAAAGAGGGGAAGTTTAGGTCAGATATGTACAAGAAATTCTTCCCTGTGAGGGTGGGAAAGCCCTGCAGAGAAGCTGTGGCTGCCCCTGGATCCCTGCAAGTGTTCAAGGCCAGCTTGGATGGGACTTGGAGCAGCCTGGGATAGTGGAAGATGTCCCTGCTCATGGCACGGGGTGGAACACAGTGAGCTTTAAGGTCCCTTCCAACTCAGACCATTCCAGGATTCTATGTGACTTGCAAGGAAATTTTAAATAATACTTTCAGTGCATGCTGGTCGTGGTGGTTTACTTGCCCAGCAGGGAGACGCCCTCGTTGAATTTGGGCAGGTAAATCAGTTGTGTAGGGAAGTTCTGCAGCCAGGCCAGTTTCCATGTTCTTGGCAGTCTGGAAGGGCTCAGCACCCTGGCATTGCTGAGAGGCAAAAGGATGACAAAGATAGACCTCCAGCAGCATGACAGGAAGCAAGATGTGAACCCTGGCTTCAGGCTGTGCCTCTGGGAGACCTCTGTAAATCAAGTAGAAATGCAGCTTTTTGCCAGCTGAGCCAACCTGTCACTCCAGTTTTTCCTTCTGAAATAGCAGCTGTCCTGAAGGGAAATGCTGCAAAGGAAAGGTACCCAAAATGTTTCCATTTCTTTGGCATTTGAGTGGTTTTTTGAATATTCTCTGCCTTGTTGTGCCAGCATAGCCCAGTAATGTTTCACCAGTTTCCCATACTGTGATTGGTTTGCTGCACTGGTGGAGCTGAGGTTGTTCTGTTCCTGACCATGGAATCATTAAGGTTGGGAAAAAACTTTTAAATCATTAAATCCAGCTGTTCCCTCAGCACTGCCAACACCAGCATTAAACCATGTCCCCAGATGCCACATCCACACAACTTTTACGTCCTTCCAGGGATGGTGACTCCAGCACTGCCCTGGGCAGCTGTGCCAGGGCTGGACAACCCTTTGGGCACAGTTTGAGGCCATTTCTATTTACTCTGTCCCTTGTTCCTTGGGTACAGAGTTCACCTGGCTGCATCCTCCTGTCAGGAGTTGTGCAGAGCCAGAAGGTCCCCCCTGAGCCTCCTTTTCTCCAGGCTGAGCCCCACCAGGTTGCTGTTGTGTGGTAGAGGCAGAACACAGGTGTTGTGAATTGTCCTTGGTTCAATTTAGGGCATCCTTGTTAGTGTGTCCCAGTGGTTTTGGTGGTGGTGAGGCTTTTTGGTGTTTTTTCAGCCATGTGGTTAGGGAGCAATTGGCCTTCCCCTGCCTCCTGCCAATGGGTGACAGTGCAGAGGGGATGTGTGGGTAGCAGGGAAGGAGGAATCACAACCTAGCTAGAAGGAGGAAACAGATGATAAGAAGGAAAAGGGGAAGTAGGAAGAGAAAAAGTCTTAGGACAGCAGAAACTCCACCAAAAAGCAGAAAGGAGCTGCTTTGAAGGGCCATGTTTTGGGCTTGAAGCTGGAGTTGAAAAGATGAAGGGGAAACATTTATCCAACTTTTTTTTCCTTTGTGCCCTTCTGACCCCCTTCTGGGGTATGGTTTAGGGTATGGTTTTCCATCTCCTTCCTGTTACTTCCAGAAAAAGAAAAGTTGATTTTCTGTTGCACCACTGATGCAAAAGGGGATTTTTTGAAAAAAAATGAAATAATGCTATTTCTAGGAATAAACATCAGGAAAAAACACAGCTTTTTGTCTGTGTTTGACAGTGAAATAAATGTATGACATACATAAATACACTTGTTAAAATACATATTTGAAAGCTACCTTTCATATTATAGAATGCCAGAATGATTTTGGATGGAGACCACCCTAAAGCACGTTTAATTCCAACTCTCTGCCATGGGCACAGGCGTCTTCTACTAGCCCTGGCTGCTCCAAGCCCTGTCCAACCTGGACTTCTTGGTTTTGTCAGGTAGTCCTGAAATGAGATGTGAAATGAAATGCTTCCCACAATATTAACACTGGCTTGCAGACGTTCTCCCCTGATTTCCAAAGCCAGCTCAGTGCCCCAGCCTGACCCACCTCGCAAGGAGGAGGCAAACTCTGGGGAGCAGTGGTGTTCTGGAACTGAACCCTAACAGCTCCTTTCTGGTTACATCTTACCGGCGCCCTCTGCTGATAAATAGCAGGCTCCTACTTTTCCTAATTGCTGCTTGATTTTTGTTAATTGGATCTGATGAGAAGGTAATGACAGCATCCGTGGAGGTCTGGTCCAGTCATGCCCAGGGCAGAGCCTCAGTGTTGCAAGAGGCGTTGATTCCATCTTTAGGTTCAGGTGATTCGGGTGATGCTTTTTTCCCAAAGAACAAATCTGTTTTGCTGCTGTGGGCAGTTACAGATTTTAAGGAAGGTTTTCTGGGCAGCTGTAAATGCTGAAATTAGTGCCTGTTGTAGAATTTCAGAATGGTTTGGATTGAAAGGGGCCTTGAAGATCATCCAGTGCCATGGGCAGGGACACCGTCCAGTCACTATCTCAGATTGTTCCAAGCCCCATCCAACCTGGCCTGGAACACTTCCAGGGATGGAGCGGAAGAGTAACACAGAATTTCTGGGGAAAAAACTTCCTTTTCAAGTTCTGCCAATGAGATTATCACTTCAAATAGTATCACCTTTGTATACAGAGTTCATCACTATGATGGAGAATCAAGAAAGAAGCTTCTCCTTCGTCTGTTCTGGTGTAAGGTTTTTTCAGTTCCTCTGGATAAGCTCTAGGAACTGAAATTTCTGATTTTCAGCTTTCATGAAAGAAGCTCTTGGAGAGAATTACCAAGTATGATTGCTTAGAAAAATACAAATTTTATCATCTTTGCAGTATGTTTCACATCATCTCTGCGTGCCATTACAGCAGTTTGAGAAAGTAATTTACAATTAAGTTCTATTTCTTGAAAATACATTATGTTTAATATTTCACACTCTGTAGTCACATATACTTACAGAGATCTAAAAACCATTTGACATGTTTGTACTAATGACCCACTTGTTTCCCTAAATATATTTTACATCAGAGATCGTGTTCTTTCATGGGATTATGTATTATTGTTGTTTTTTGTTGGGTTTTTTTTGGTTGTTTTTTTTTTTTTTTTTGTGGCAATAACTGAACTCAATACATGTATTTAAGGAAAGCAAAAACCCTTGGAGGTTTTCCCCCTGGCTTTTAGAATCAGTGTATTGGTAATTTTGATAAGGAAATGTAAATTAGAGTGATGTGCACCCTGTTTTGTTGTTTGTATTTAAACTCACTGCTTGGGGTATTGGTCAAGATGAGAGGAGCCGGCCTGAAGTTGCAGCAGGAGAGGTTCAGGTTGGATATTAGAGAAAATTTGCTCACAGAAAGGGTTGTCAAGCATTTGGGCCATTCCTGGAAGTGCTCAAAAACCACGTGGATGTGGCACTTGAGGACATGGGTTAGTGGTGACCATGGGGTGCCCTTACTCTGATCTTTTCCAACTTCCGCGCCCCTCCTGTGACTCTGAATCCCAAGCTGGTGTTTCCAAGTGACCATTGATGGGCGTTTTCCCCTGCAGATGCCATCAGCTCCACCAACCCCCGTGTCATCGATGATGCCAGAGCCAGGAAGTTGTCCAATGACCTCAAGAGATGTACTTACTACGAGACCTGCGCGACCTACGGGCTCAACGTGGAGAGAGTCTTCCATGACGGTACAGCTGCCTTTTTGCATCCAGCACATCACTCCATCTTCTAGCTGTCCTTTCTAAGGAATGACCCATCTGGGATAGCTCAGATGTTTGCCTGCTCAGTTAAAGAAAACACTGATTTTTAGGCATTTTTGTTTATTTTCTAAAATGGCTCCTTAACTTGAACACTTTGCACGTGCACTGATGTGTTATCCACCAGCACCCTTAGTCTTAAGCATCTTAAGGTATTTTTAGTCCTTATTTAATTTTCAGTTTTCTTTGGTTCTTGCTTTATTGTAGTAAAGTTTTCTTTGCTTTGGTTTTAGTGCTTGTGGAGAGGCTGGGGGGCTGTTGGTTGCAGAGTAGCTGAAAATGCTATATTTGAGTATCGTAACATTCATGGGGTGTTAAAAATTGAGAGCTAGGTTGGATATTGGGAAGGAATTGTTTCCTGGCAAGGTGGGCAGGCCCTGGCACAGGTTGCCCAGAGCAGCTGTGGCTGCCCCTGGATCCCTGGCAGTGCCCAAGGCCAGGTTCGACAGGGCTTGGAGCACCCTGGGCTGGTGGAAGGTGTCCCTGCCCATGGCAGGGGTAGGACAGGGTAAGCTTTAAGCTCCTTTCCAACCCAAAACATTCTGGGACTCTGAGAATCTTGTGTAGGGGTTTTGATCCTTGTGGGTCCCTCCCAGATCAGGATATTCTGTAATTCCATGATCCTGGAGTTGTATGAGATGGGATCTGTGCCCCCTCTAGTGGAATTGCAGTCAAGTGTCCTGGGGCTTAGCTGGCTTCTCTTCTCACCAGGCTCCTCTCAAGGCTGAACGTGTCAGCCCCTCATCACAGCAGTTTTCTGTGTCTAAAAACCTTCTCAATTAATTAAGTTTTATAATGCTTCTCAGAGCCCCCTTGTTCTGAGGGTTTTTGTTGCCAGCTTCTCATTGCAAAGTCCTGCTCTGCCTGTGCTTACATGAGGCAGTGTCACATCAGCGCCGTGCAGTAGGGTGTGAAAAGACACTTCAAATTAAAAAGAAGGTAAAGCCATCAAATTTTTACATGGAATAAAAGGCAATACATTCTGATGTTTACAATGGAGACAGAAAAGACAGTTACAGTTTTTGTGTGGGGAAAAAAGAGGCAAAACCTTTGTACATTTTACATGGAGAATACTGACATGCACATGTTTTTTACCCATGCTGTTGGTCAGATTTTGGAGAAGAGCATTTGAAGCTGCATCTTCTAGCTTTGCTCCCTGTTTTCTGCTGAACTAGTTACAAAAATTACTGTTTTGACTGCCTAGATTTTCTATATTGATTAGGAGTTTCAAAGAGCCATTAGGGGGTTTTGTTTAGCACATTTATTTTTGAGTGCTGGCTATAGTTAGATTGTTAATTATATATTCCAAGTCCTGGTGTTTGTGGCTCTGTCTACAGTCTCCTTGGTTTTTTTCCCCTTTCTCAGAGATTTTGAGAGAAGTCTCTTAGCACAAAGCTAGTGTGATGAACTTGTAAGTTTTCAGGAGGCTCATTTGTCTCTCTGCTTGCTAGAAAGAATTGACAGGGATCATGTGTTTTAAGAAATATCAGGGTGTTGTTTTGCCCCCATGGCAGCCAACCAACTCGTTAATATTTGCCAGCTAATAGGATTAGAAATGCTTCTGTATGAATGGGTTACACTTGCCAGACACGTCTGGGACCGAATCCAATTCCTGATAATTTTTGCTGTTTATTTCAGCAGGAAACAAAGCAACTTCTTAACCCCATTAAATAGGGGGGTGTGTGTGTGTGTGAGAATGAGCAGTGCAAGCTGTTCATAGCGAGCACTTGATTAAATATCCCTTGGCTTGTGCTCCTCTGGGGCATTCAGGTTCAGCATAGCTTTAATGGTTTTTTTTGTGGCTTTTTCAGAGGGTTCACATTATTTGGGCACCCTGGGATAGTGGAAGGTGTCCCTGTCTTGGCAGGGGGTGGAACAAGACGAGCTTTAAGGTCCCTTCTAATCTAAACCATTCTGGGATCCTCTGATAGTAAACAAAAAAACAAAACAAAACAAAAAAAAAAAACCCAAAAAAAAAAGGAAATAAATAAAATTCACCTGAGGATGTTCCAGCCCACAGACTTTTCTTACTTACTGGGTTTTGGTTTTGACACCAGTTCCTGGTTTGGCCTGCTTTGTTTGCAAGCTTTTTTTAAAATCTGTTTGGTTTCTGTGTTTTGCCTTGCTGTGATGTAGATCTACCTTTTGGAGGAAGAAATTTGAAATGGTATTGAAGAGCCTCTTACTCTTTTGTTGAATACACTTTAGAAATTAAATTTCTAATTTGTCCCCTGCAAGCAGCTACTGAACTTAGTGGTCATCTGTTACGATTCTTCTGTGATAACTCATTTCCCATTTTCTTCACAGCTGAGTGGTAAAATAATTCAACTTGAATGATTATTGTTATTATGAAAATGCTACTTTATTCTCAAGTTAAATCCAAATACCTCATTTCCAACGCTTCATTACAGCTGATAAGCTCACTATTGATTGCAACAGAGATGGAATCATAGAATCACTTGGGTTGGAAAAGACCCTTAAGATCATCAACTCCATTGGTTCATATTTTGTAAGAGGAAAGCTGAGTAAAGTGAAAGCCAAAATCCTCCTTCACATTCTGCTATTTTAGAGGCTGTTTTTTAACCTTCAACTATGTCACACTGCGGTTTAATCTTTCATACTGTTGGGAAGTAAAACCTGAATTTCAGGCTGAAATAAAAAAGAGGAGTTCTATGTTTCAAAGGTTTAGTTTAATAATGTGTCCAACGATGGAAGATAATAAATATTTCTTATTTTTTGGTATTTTGAATAGTTGAACAAGAGAATTGCATTAAAATAATTAGATAAGTGCTAATAAGAACCATTGTGCTTCATATTCCCAATTAAGAATTAGAGATATTTCCCCCCCTGCTTATCAGAACAAATTCTATCAATGACATTGAAAATTATTATTTTAATACTTCTTGTCAGCACAGTATTGTAATGACTGTGTACTGCCCCAGGATGCCTTTTTAATGGTTTTAGCCTTCTTGAATTAGCTTGATGTACCATTAATGCATGAGAATTGCGGTTTTTTTTTCTGTTCACAGTGTATTCATAACTACACATCTTGCCCTGCTTTATGTTTGCATTTTCCCTGATCCTTTTAGCTGTAGGCCATGCGAGTCTCTGACATCACAAAGGAGCAAACATTCAAACATTTAAGAGAATAAAATTTTACTATCACAGGGTGTGAAACAAAAGGGTTTGAATCTAACTTGGGTTCAGAGTTGAATCTTTCTCTGTTGCTTAGCAGTTCAACCAAGGGTGTTTTACCTCATCTAGATCACTGTAACACCCAGATTTTGATCTAATACAGCCCAAAACAACAATAAACCAGGGAATATTGAGGCAGGAGTTGAGGTGGCAGAGGCCACTGCTGCCTCACAGTTTGCACTTTGCTCTGGTGCTGTGCTGCTGCCAGTATTTTTGGATGCTTTTATTTGCAAATTAACTAGTCTTTTATTAAGGAATGTGTCTGCTCTGTGTAAAAAAAATCTACCAGAAGTATTTTATTTCTAGACCCAAATAGTATTTCCCGTGTGGTGTTGAACAAAGGTGTGTTAAAAGAACTTCAGAGCACCATTTCTCTGTTAAGGGACGGGAGATGACAGATTAATCCTGGTGCAGCTGCCTTGAGGGGAAGGGCTGTCACTTGCCATCAGCATTATCAAGTCAGTTTTTATAGATGTGTTTTCATTAGGAAATGTTAATCAGCCTAATGGGAAGTAAGTAAAAGGGAAGTAAATGGGTCCCATCCTGACAGCTGTTTTGGGAAGAAGCGACATTCACTCTGGATGTGGCCTGAGGGATTCTCTGCTCGAGGAGCTGGGCTGGTGGGGGACCCCAGCGCAGGGCAGGAGGAGGCAGAGGTTCCTTCGGTTCCTTGGGCTTTGGGAATTCCTTGGAATTCCTTGGAATTCCTTGTGTTTGGGCTGAGGCCTCCAGGAATGTGGCATCTGCAGTGATGGCCTTCAGGATGGTCACACATGGCCTGGATCAGACTGCTGACTCTTCGACAGGCCCCTAGCTTCAAAACCGCTGGGAAATCAATGTTTTTGCTGGTTAGATATTTCTATCTTTCTGATTTTGTTTGGTTTGGGTTTTTCTGATGAGAAAGTGACATGAGGGAGTAAATTTCTTCGACATCACAGCTTAGCCTGGAGCAACAAACGCTCAGGCCGTGTTCATTTTAACCCCCCGTTCATTTGAAGTCGTTTCGGTTTTAAGTCGTTGCAAGAACGTTGGTTTTAACGTTAAATTAACGTTTTGATTTTATTAATCCACGTTCCGTTTGGGGAATTAGGGAGCGCGGCGGGAGCGGCCGCCGGGGGGCGCCAGAGCCGCGCCGTGAGGGGCCGCGCAAAACGCTCCGGCCAGCCAAAGCCGGCTGGAAAATAACACACAGAACCGCAAAAATCTGGTTATCCTCGGATTGTGGGTTGTTCCTGTTTGTAGTTTATCCTGAACTTACTTCAGCTTCACCCGCGCTCATGCTTCGCCCTTACACTTAGCTTTACCGTTCCTGCCTGCCTAAATAAAGTAACTCTTATGGGCCATTAATAAATGAGAAGATTTCGTTTGGAAACAAGCATTTCACGCCACTGTTCTTTTTTTGGTGGCTGTTTTTGTTTGCACAGGCGTTTCTTCTGGTTTCCGGGTAACTTCTCAGCCCTGTTGGCGCAGATGACAAGATCTGGTACGTTGTTGCAGGAAGGGAATTAACCAATATCCGAAATTTATATAAATAGGCTTGAAATGAGCTGTGTGAATTGAGCAGTGCCTGGTGAAACAGGTGTGAAGAAGCCTTCGTCCTGGGAAGCAGCTGGCATCAGTAGGATTGGGCTGGAAAGTTGATGCAAATCCCTGGATGTATATTTTCTGACCGATTACCAGATTTCACACTTTACACATCACTGTTCAAAATTCTTTTTCTGTCGTCCCTGAGAACTTACGGGTCTCTGTGCAGTTCCCCTTGTGCTCGGTGCTGTCCAGTGTCACTGCTGTGCTGTTTGGTGGACACAGGCTTTACCTTTTTGCCAATTTTTGGGTGAAAATTTGCAGCAACTTTGCAGGCTTTGGGGACTTTGAGGCTGGTACTGCTCTATCAGGTTTTTCAACACTGCACCTGGATCCACAGAGGTGTGAAGGAAAGAAAAGAGGTCTTCCAGTGACTTGTCTGCTTCCATTTTCTCATGCTTGGAATCAAATAATAGGATGAGGAGCTGTAGTCCAGAATATGGAATTTAAGAAGTCCTAGAACGAGCACAGAGGAATCTAATTATGTAATGCCAATAAAAGTTCCAGGGAGCTTTTGATTTTAGCTTTGATGTGTCATTCAGTAGGTGACTTATAGAAAACCGTAATCTATTGCAGAATTTTTCACGTGACTTTTAATTTTATAGTGGTTATTTTATGGTACTTCCTTTAAGTCTTAATTTGAAATTTATGCAGTAAGGCAGGTTACTTAAAACTTACAGCAGAGCTGCTGATTCTGTGCAATAGGTGACAGCTGTTACATTTTTTGGAGAGCACAATAAATGCAAGACCTAGTTCAACATAGATTAATTCTTCATTAATGGCAAAAAGAACGTTGATCATCATCTCATCAAAATGCAAAAGAATTCAGGTTTTCAGTAGTGAAGATTCAGAATTAGTCCAGTAAAGTCATATTCTGTAATGCAAACTCTAATTGAAATCCTGGGGCAGGAAACAAGGTGGTTGTTTGGGGGTAAATTGCCTTTTTTTTTATTTTACAGTAGAGTTGAGAGTAAGAGGCAGAATCAGTCTGTTTGACAGACTCATGTGTGCTGTGCTTGGCAGATAAAGTGTTATAAACGTGTTTATGGAGTGTCTGGCAAGCAAGTAGGAATTGTTTCCCCTTAGAAACAGAAGCAAAAAATTCTGGAAAAAGGAGGAAATTTGAAAATCCCTTCTTTTTCAAATCTCTACTTCCCTCAGTAAAGACACCAGGAAAGGCAGACTAGAAATAAGCCATAAATAAATGTTGTCACGCTGCAGTTCCTGGCAGAGCTGAAAGGAGCGGTGACAATTTCTCTGATTCTTTTTGAGCCAAGTGAGCTGAGCAGCAAAACTGACGGCCCAGCACGGCTGCTGGCAGGGCTCAGTCATGGGCTGTGTCCGGAGGGGAGGGTTTAAAAACAAATAAAATGAAATACTGCTTGGTGATACCTGTTAGAGCGGGGATTCTTCAGCAGCTGCAGAGTGATGCTGCAGAGGAAGTGATCACAAAGTTAGGTGAGGGCCAGGAAAGGTTTCAGCAGAGCATGACCTCCTCAAAGTGCCAGTTTATATTTGCTATATTACAGCCAGAACCTTCTTCTTCCTCATGTCTGCTTTATTTCTATGTGTTCTGTGTGAACTCTGCCTCATTTGCTGCAATTTTGGGGGATGCTCTGCCTTGCCCCCTGTATCTTTGCCTCTCTTCCTACTGCTACACTCTTTGTTACACTTTCTATGATTATGATTTGATCATTTAATCTGACATTTTCTTCTTAATTTTTTATTGACAAATCTTAAAACCCATACACCTTGTCAGCCACTTTATGCCATGTTTTATACAGCTTCTCCACCAAGCCTTGACATAGAGAGGGCAGCATGAAATGTCTAAAGCTTAATTTATAATTTTTTTATAGTTATCCTCAATATGCCTTCCCTTGGCCATTGGTTTTAACTGTCCTTTGTGGATTTCTCTTTAAATTTGCTGGCAAAAAAAATAGCTTTGCTGCCTTAATATTGATGAATGGAAGATTAAGAGCTAGCCCACGAGATGTGTTGTCTGAAGACAGAAGGGGAAGGGAAAATGCCCTTTCTGTAACTTCATTCTGTTCTGGGTGTGTTTAGGAGCATTTATGAAAGAGAAGATCCCGCTTTGCCCCCTTATAATAAAGAGATGCTTTTGTCTGAGCTATCAAACGTTTACAACTGGTGTAATAAACATAATCCTTTTGTAACCTTCTCTGTTGTGTAACAAACTCATTTTCAACATCAAAGTTGATTATTAGCATAGCTGGTTCCTCAAAAGCCATTTCCGAAATGCATTGCAAATCGTTGCCTTTCAGCTAATCCGTATGCATATGCAAATCCCATTGAGCTGTTTGCTTGGCCGGGATTAGCGCGGTGTATTCAGCCTTTAAAAGCCTCCCTGGATGCGTGGGGGTGGAGTGTGGAGCAAGGCTCAGTGGTGGCATTGCCTCGGAATTCCTGCACCAGCAAACTTCCTGCGCTGCTGCTGCCTGCTGCTGCCGAGCTGAGGAGATGCGTTTTTCCTTCGTCCTTCTCTAGAGAGAATCTTTGTGTATAATGAATTTTGCAATTGAAAATTAGGTCTGATGAGGTGGTTCTGCACAAGGCACCGTGTGCCCACCAAAGCTGGAGCTTCTGCCTCATGCTCTAGGAGAAAAGCATTTGTGCTGATGGTGTTGCTTGATTTTTGTCAAACATCAGTGCAGCTTTATCTGTAAGAGCCTCCTTTAATTTCAGCATCTGTTGTTGGCCAGTCTTGAACACTGAGACTGTTGTTCTCTGCATCAAACTCTTTCCTTTTTACTATTTACTCTGCCTTCTCTTTTACTCTTTACTCTTCCTTTTGTCTTTACTGGAGTTCTGTGTGACCCAGACACAGCAAGGTCAGGGCCTGCCTGCTGCAGGCTCTGGTCAATATTTTGTGGAAAAGAGAGAATCCAGCAAAATGTCTTATTGAACAACTAAAGAGATAAGTCTGGAGAGCACAGAGATATTTGGTTTCTTCCTTAGCTTGGTCTTTCCAGGGGTACCAGTCTGGCATCTGTTGTTTCAGCAGTGCATGCTGCATTTTGGTTTGGAAGTAAGCTAAAATCACGAAAGAAGCTTAGTTAGCGGATGGATGGGACTGCATGGGCTGCCTCAATTATGAAAATTAGCCCAAATATTAAGTGTGAACACAGGGGCTCAACGTGTTTTACTAAGGGATTAAGAAAACTGGGAGACTCTTATTTTTCTCGATGTGGCACCTGGGGATGTGGTTAGTGGTGGCCTTGGCAGTGCTGGGGTCGTGCTTGGACTAGATTTTAGAGGGCTTTTCCAGCCTAAAGGATCCTGTAATGCCTGTGATCCCTGACATTCTTCACATGTGACTTCACTTGATTATTTCCTGCAGTTTTCAAAACTTCAAATTAAATTTTTGAATAAATTCTGATAGAAGACTTTTTTTTTAACATATTTATCATCTGTGACAGGTGCATTCCCTTGGCAGCCTCTGTGGAGTGCTGACTTATCACCTTTAGTTCACAAATTACTATAAAGCTGGTACATGACTAAAAATTGAATAGTTTTGTTAATAAATGTGTGAATGTTTGTTCCTTTTAGTTTCACAACAAGATCCTTTTGTGTCAGGTAACTTCTGCACTGTCTCAACTTTGAAAAGGCTGAAGGTGGCTTTCAGAGCCACAGAACCAATTGTAAATTAAGGCAGAGATTTGTTTTTCTTCAAGCTCTATCTGCACTTAATGAAGGAACATTATTGGCAGATGCTGAGGAAATATTTTTTTCCATAGAAAATTGGATTTGGGGCATAAAACTTGTTAATGTTAATAAAGACAGGTCATTACTTGTCTCAAGTCAGATATGCAAACTCCAGGAGATGGAGTGCTGCTGGTGGCACTTCTGCTGCTGCTACTTTGGAGTGAAAAAAGCCCTGGTGAGGAGTAAATCAGCTGGAGTTGAGAGCACACACAGTCGCCTCACTCCCATCATTTATGCCCCTCCTGATGCCTGATGCGCTCGCTTGTGTCTTAGACCTGGTAATTTACAGTCTCCCAGAAAGGTATGTTTAGATTTAAGCTGTGCAATAGTGTAACTAATGAGAAATAGAGGGGAATTTATAGCACTTAGTGATTGATTGGCCAAGTACCTCGACATTAATTGAAATCTGAGGACTCCCAGCTGTCTTTCAGTTAAAAAAATTAAATAGGGGGGAAAAAAAGTGGTTTTGGATTAGTGAAACTATTGCTTTGTAGCATTTGTGGAGAACGTGGTTGGGGTGAAAAGGTGGGATTCCCTAAAGAAAGAAAGGGCTGTTTCCTAATCACCTGCAGGCACTGGCTGATCTGCACCCATGGCTGTATCGCTCAGCTTCTGCTTTTACAATCCCACTGTGACTTCAGTTGTCTCTCCCTGGGATTTTGGCCCCAATTCCATCTGTAAACTTGGCTGTGGAGTCAGCACTTTGTGCTGCTGTCTCTCCCCTGTTCAGCAGAGGCACTCAGGCCTAACTGTTGTGTGACAAATTATCAGGATAAATACTTGGCGTTAATCTCTCGCTTAATAACGCCGTTTAACCGGTCATCTCCACAGAGAGCACACGGCTTTCTCCTCTGCCTTCATCCTCTAAATGCACCATTCTTGCTGGAGCTCAGTCTTGTGAAAATGTCTAAATTTTCCCATTAAGTGCTCAAAAAGTAATAAAACTAAAGCCATTAGCCTTCACTCGTCAGATTTGTATCAA
The DNA here is from genome assembly GCF_050655825.1 of Lonchura striata. Taxonomy (NCBI): domain Eukaryota; kingdom Metazoa; phylum Chordata; class Aves; order Passeriformes; family Estrildidae; genus Lonchura; species Lonchura striata. The sequence goes on from NC_140709.1 coordinate 37,773,104, forward strand.
GAGAAATATTCTTGGGCACCATAAATCTGATCAAGTGTTCGACATTTATATCATTCGACTTCATTCTCTGGAAATGGACCTTTGAAGGTAAATTGCATTAAGTAGGGCAGTTTAAATTTTTAATACAATCTTATTGTAACTGTTAGCAAATGATTAAAGTGCAAAGGGGGGGCCTTATGTGTTTTGGGAGATTTATGTGAAATGCTCCATGATGCTTCTGCTCTGGCAGGGAACTGCTTTCGTGACAGCTGGATGTGCATAAACCCACAAACCCAGAGGATTTTTAGCTTGTAGCTTCCTATCTGCTGCTGGATTTCTGGAGGGTGTTTTGGGAGCAGGATTCATTCCACCTGCACTGTGTTGTTGCTAACACAAAGACTGACTCTTTTTCCAGCAGGCCTCTGTGTGCCTGGGAGGTGGATGGATTGTGATGGCTCAGTGGGCAACGAGCTCATGGGCTGAGGTGGTTTATTTAATCTTATCTAGGTCCTTGGGGGCTTGTTTTGAGGAAGGTTTTCCTTTAAAGTGCGAGAACATTCTCTAGCTTGAGTTTGGTAAACAGCCTAGATAAGTTGTGCTCCAGAAACAGTGATGTTTATGCACCTCTTTTTGGCGTTGCTGTAGTAAACCTAATTGCTCTTTTCTGAGGAGAATACATCTTCAGGAATAAGATCTGTGAATATTTCATGTGAAAAAAAAGTTATATTTGTTCAAAGTATTAAGTGACCATTTTTTCTTAGATACCCCAGCAATCACAGCCCTTGTTTTGGAACCAGCTGTGCCCTGTCTGGATGTAGCTGTGTGATCTCATGGTTTGGTTGCACCTCTGACTTCAGACTTTGAATTGTTAGGTAACAATTTTTTGTCATTTTGGAAGTCAAAAAAAGAAAACCATTGATTATTCTGTTTTTTAATGAGCTTTTTCTTTAAGTTGAGTTAATAGAACTGTCTGCATGAGGCACAAGTAAGCTGAATGTGATTTAGTAAATGTCATTAGTTTCTTTCTTTCTAGAGGGTTGGTTGCATCTGAGATGCACTGCCACAACCAGCAACTTCCTATCACTTTGTGTCCTTTTCTGTGCGCTATTAGTGAGCTCATTGGGTGTGCTTGACTCTTCAGAAAGCAGAAATGTTCTTGATGAAAGCAGTCATTCGGTGATGTGTGCCCCAAAATGGGCTTTTCATGAAGCCGCTTCAAAATGTGAGTAGGACATTACTTACTAAGGTGGTAAAAACCTGAAGCATCATATTATTTGCTGTTACTTAAACTTATGTTTTGATGTGATTAAAAAGCAATTCTGTGTTTTGACATAGAATTAAACACATTCAATGATGTTAGCCTTAATAATATTATTCTTAAACGATAATTAACAGCTCACTTTCTTGTTTTATGGACATTTTACAAAACACATCAATTTGACAACATTGTCTTTGAATCTTTTCAGTTTGACTTTTTTTCTTGTTTCAACTTTTTTACATATTTGGATTTAAAATCATAACACTGTGTGGGATATAACAGGATTTATGACTTTATTCTGCCCTCATGGAAAGGTCAGCAGAGCTCCAGGAGGTACTGGTGAGGTAAATCCATGTGCAGGAGACTTTACCTGTGTGTCTGGCACAATGTTCCCCCTAAATCCTCGAGTCATGTTCTTCTGCTTGCACAATTCAAGCAGTGAAGAAAACACAGGTTTATTTTATAAATTGCTTCAGATGGCAGATTGTTTCCAGTGGATTTATTGGCATTTTTGCTTACCTAGTCTTGGAAGGCAGTGATTTGCATGGAAATTGGGAATAAGTGATGTGCAGTGTTAATTAGAGTTACCTGTGGAGGCAAAAAAAAAATATGTTGGCATTGATGAAAGATGTTTAATACTGAGCCTGATTTACCACTGTATTTTCATATCTTGTAAGACAAGGTTTAAGAAGGAAGGATTTGTTAACCAAGCACTTTGTCCTGTAACACTTCCTGATGCTTTTGGTGCCTTGCACTACAGATTTATATATTCTTGGTCAATTTGACTTTACTTTTTTGGTCATTGAGGTTTCTCCCAGCAAGTCCCACCACAGGCTGTCAGAGCATGGGAGGGGGTCTGTGCTCAGTGCAGAGCAGGAGTTCCTTTGCCCTGGTATGACTTCACAGTGGCACTGCTTCTTCAGGGCAAAATAACCAGATATTTTTGGCTGCACGTGACCAGGAATTAGCTGGATAAATTGCCATTTCCAAACTCCAGCATTAGAATTGTCCAGCAGTCGTGTCTCTATTACACCTGACACGTGGGATGCCAAGCTTTCCTTTTAAACAGAAAAATATAAAGGTTGTTTAGCCTAGAAAATTGATTGAATTTAAAATAACAGGCACAATGGCCTTAATAGTGGCTACTTACATTAATGTTTCCCACTTGGAAGCATTTGTGGTTAAGGCTTGCTCTGGTAGTTATTACTGCCTCTCCTGCAATATGTAATTGTGGAATAAATTTACTTTTATTGAACCCTTACTTATCCTGTAAACATGGAATATTAAGCTAAAGGCAGCTGCTGTAAAAATGTAAGCTGCTATATATCTTAACTTCTTGCACTTGTGTTTTTTAAGGTAAAAGCAAATACTTCTTCACACAAAACCCCCAATTTTGCATTGTTTTTTTTTCCCCAAGTAGTTAAAACAGGTATTTATTTAAGCAAGTGTTTATCCCTGCTGATGTTTTTCACTCAGCCATCAGCATTCCAGCTTCAGCTGAAAGCCATTTTCTGTCTGTCCATTGGTGAAGGAAAATTTCCTGCATTCCCATCTTTTGCACAAGTGGCAGGTTTTAACTGAACCTGCTGTTTACTCGCTCTTGGACATGCAGAGGAGATGAATGGTCTTATACAAGTTTTTATGAGAAACCAGTTTTGATTTAAATTAGTGGTAATTGGAGAAAAGTGTTTGTGTCTCCTAAAATAGGCAGCACCCCTGTACTGTGATCACTAAGAAGAGAAATGGCACCAGATGTTACAGGTCTTGTATGCCTGGAGTCTTCCTTTTTAATATTCCAAGCTTTACTTGGTCAAAGCACAGAGCACAGGAATAACTGTATTCCCTGCCTTTTGGGAAGGAAAAGTGATCAGACTGCTGGTACCTTTGGGTGTTTCTCAGGATCCATCTTAGGAGCAGGGAGAGACCAGGCCTGAGCCTAGATGGGGTTTCCTCTCAACTCATTTCTCAGGTGCTGCTGAATGTTCTCCATTTTCCGAGATGTGGAACAGGATTAGACCCTCACCTTATGCCTTGAACTCCTCCTAGGGAGTATTTCCCCTGAGGTCTCTGCCTTTCTTGTCCCTTGTCCCTGGATGGAACTGTGCTGATGAGGTTGATGCCTCGGGTTTTAGTTTTTATGTTTTTCAGATTCTCTGCTACTTTAGTCTGAGCTTCCATTAGGGGATGGTGAGCTTTCTTCACAGAGCAGAGAGACAAAACAATTCTTTCTCTAGCTAGAGACCAAGGACAAATTATCCAAATCTCAGGCCCAAGAGCATAAACAATGTGGACTGAAGAGAGGAAAACAAGAAGGTTGGAACTGCATGGGCTAAAGCTGGAATTGGACAATGAACTCCAATATGCAAATGGAGCAGAACTTATAAAAGTGAGAGACCCTGTGACCAGTTGTCTATTTTTGTGATCATTTTAGTTCATCTTGGGTGCAGCCCTGGCTGGGCTCTTGTGCTGCCCAAGGTGGATCCATTGAGAAGATCCTTTTAATAAATCCCTACTCTATTTTTTAACTCTGCCTGGCCTCTGTTCTAGGGCAGCCTTCACAAGGCATCAAGGTCGTGGAGGAGCTGCCTATGGCCAACCCTTTGAACCAGGGCAAGTCAGTGCTGTCAGTGCAGCTCCTCTGGCACCAGCACTCCCAGGGGGAATGAGCTCCCAAATGGAGCACCAGGAGGAGGCAGTTCCTTATGGAGGCACCGCCCTGGTCCTTCCCCGAGGGAATTCAGTCCTCTGCTGGTCAGCCCGAGGGCTTTGCTTGGGGAAAATGGGTTGTGCTCACTTGTTTCCATTGGAAAATGTGGTTTGCACGGCGATCTGCAGAGTCCGATGTGCAGCTCCAAGCTCTCCTGCTCAAGGCTCCCTGAAAGGCACATTGGCAGGGAGGGAGCAGGAGATGCTGAGGAATGAGTGGGTTTTGACTAACAAAAAGTAGCGTTTGAGATGGAGATGGCAGGGTGTGGGAAGGTTAATTTTGTTGTGGTGCGCTAGGTCAGGCATGGAAGAAGAGGCATTCAAGCCAAGAGCTTTCCCTCCCAGCTCGGAACAGGAATTTCACATGCTTTTATTTATCAATGCCTTCAAGCAGAATACAGCTCCCAGTCATTCTGGCTCATGGAATTAAAATTTAAATTAAAAAAAAAATAAGCATCAGTCCCCTTCCAAGGCCAATATTTGCTAAATATTAGGTCTCCTTGTTTACAACTCCAAGTATCCATGGCATATCCCTGTTTATTTGCAGAAGAGTTCTTGACTTTCCATATAAATTTTATTTAGCTTTTCCTAATACTGATATATTACAATAAAATCTGTCCCAAATTGATAGATTGAGTATATCAAGTACTCAGTCTAGATTGAGTATAACAATTGATAGATTGTTATACTCAATTGATAGAGTGAGTATAACAAGTATAAAGGTACAGACAATTCAAGTGATTTTTAAAAAGAGTTGAAATGCTTCTCACTCTCTGGATTATTTTTGATATCTGCCATAGATTAAGTTGGTATTCATCTGTTTTAGAAATATTTTTTAGAGAGTATTAAATTTAAATATTGTGTTCAGAAGAACTTTGGAATGAGACAGAACCTGAAGGCTTGGGACAAAAATATTTCTGCTTTCTTGAATTTTTTATTCCCTTTATAGAAGATAATTGTTCTGACAGAGCGAGGAGCTAAGAAATTTGGGGTGAAGAATGGTCTGTTTTAACCCCATCTGTGTCCAGTTTGGGTTCTCCAGCATAACAATGTGGAGCTGCTGGAGTGAGTCCAGAGGAGGCCATGGGGATGCTCCAAGGGCTGGAGCCCCTCTGCTCTGGAGCCAGGCTGGGAGAGCTGGGGGTGCTCACCTGGAGAGGAGAAGCTCCAGGCAGGGCTTAGAGCCTCTTCCTGTGCTTAAAGGAACTCCAGGAGAGCTGGGGAGAGACTGGGGACAAGGGATGGAGGGACAGGACACAGGGAATGGCTTCACTGCCAGAGGGAAGGGATGGATGGGATATTGGGAAGGAATTGTTCCCTGGGAGGGTGGGCAGGCCCTGGCACAGGGTGCCCAGAGCAGCTGTGGCTGCCCCTGGATCCCTGGCAGTGCCCAAGACCAGGCTGGATGGAGCTTGGAAGAGCCTGGTGCTTTGCTCATGTTCAGGCCATGTGTTTGAGTCACTGAGTTCAGACTGTCTTGGGTTCCTTCCCCTTCCTTGCCCAGACTGTGCTGTGTGTGTCAGTGTGATGCTCGCAACACCCCTGTACTCGCACTGCAGGGACGAGGTAGATACTTCCCTTGGCCAATTATCTCTCCCATGTGAGAGCAGCAGCTTTTGCAGATGAGGTGGTTTTCATTCATTTGTGGTTTTTGTTCAGTTCTGGTCTTAATTTAGGTCTGTACCACATATGAAGACAAATAAATCCATGTGCATGTGTTAAAATCTGACCTTTGGTTTGCTCTCTTCACTCGCTAATGTGTTTTAAAATATTTTAATATATAGCTTCCCAGGCTCCAGATCAATAACCCAATGGGTCTGAAATGACTGAGTGCTACGATATTCCCCTTTAATTTAAACATGATTAGCTGATGAAGGTTATGATCAATATGCTAGGGGAAGATAAATTAATTGATATCATCCTTTCAGGATGATAAGAGGCCTATTGGAGGTGGGATGTAACTAATGAAGCTGCTGCTTCATATATATGAGCCATTCTTTATACAATGTATTCTCACTAAATCATGGTTATGCCATCATTCATTTACATGAAAAACATAAGCCACAGACCAGTTTGTTATTAAAATTGCATTCATTTGAGAAGAAACTATACTTACACTGTCCCTGCCTGTGCTATAATGTAATGAGGGAAAATAATCTTGATATTTACATAATTGTCTTTTTGTGTTTTCTGAACGAGACAGACTGGGGTCTGTTGGATTAATTCCAGCAAATTCTGGGGGACTTTTTAAGGAGATGCCAGTAAATGCCACTGGTTTTGGTGGAGGTGTTGCAAGTGACTGCAAACTCCCTGGCACAAGTTTCATGTAGTGTTTCCCTTTGAGAAGAAAACAGCATGCAAGGAAGCTAAATTTAGTTAGTAGCATTTTTGCTTAGCCACTACACAAGTACCTGTTTCCAAAGACTGAAATTTTGATTTGTTTTTAATTTGTGACTCAAAAGGTAGTAATAAATTTAATTTTTATGTATTTATGACATAAAAAGAGCTCTTTCCAAAGGCTTTACCTGAATTAGCAGCATGAGCTCAAATTCCAGTGTGTGATGGGATGAATTTCTGAAATAGTTTGACTTGTTTAAATTGAAAGATTGTAGGAGATGTTTGGAAGTTGCTGCATTCCACATCAGTTCTGTTTGATCTTTTTTATTATGGGTCTTCCAAGCTGTGCATAGAGATGTTAATGGCTCTGATCCCTGTATCCATTTGATAAATCTGCTTTTCTTTCCATGCTGAAGAGAATATCTTGATAAATTGCAAAAAAAACAAAAAAAAACCCCAAAAAAACAACTAGGCATTTTTCCAGCTCTGCTGCTGCTGCTAAGGAATAAAAGCTAAAATTAGAAATAATGATACAACTTCTTTCCATAAAGAATTTCACTGGGATGTGTGGTACCACCAATCCAGGCATTTATTTGATGTCAGAGACCCTTTATCAGTTCTAATATTCCAGTTTGAATTCCAGTTATCAGTTCTAATATTCCAATTATCTTTGGTTTGGGCTGCACAGGGGATTGCCCTGGTGGCTAATAAAAACAGGAAATCAATCTTATTCCTTGGCAGCAGAGACCAGCCATCTTCTGTCTGCCAGGAGAATATCCCAAAGAAGAATGGAAGATATTTGCTACCATGAGCTTTGTTAGTGTGGTGTTACAAACACAGAGGGAACTTGGTATAAAATTCCTGGTATTGCTTTTTGTTATTTTTTTCCCTGAATCCTCTGGTGCTCACTTGCTGGAATGAGACTTCTGGAGTCATTTTCCATGTGGAGAACCCAGCTGGAGTCTCCCATGGAGCATTGTGGAAAACCAGCACCCTTCCTCTTCCCTGTAACACACTCAATGTTTGGAGCAGGCTTTGGTGGTGATCCCCCCATTTGTGTGTTGTTCATTGTGTGTTTTCCCACCGTGCCCTGCTGCCCACGTGTGCTCTGCCTTACCTGCCTGGATGTTTTGTTTCCCTTCAGTTGCCCAGAAGATCGTTTCCACCAAGAAGAAGCAGCAGCTCTCAATCGGACCCTGCAAATCTCTGCCCAACTCTCCGAGCCACTCCTCCGTGTGTTCTGCCCAGGTTTCTGCCATACATATCAGCCAGGTACAGATAAAATCAATGCTTGGAAAAGGAGCTGATAAGCTGCTTTTCATCTCTGATGTATTTCGTGCCATTTCAAGTGCTCTCTTTGCTGCTTGAGAGGTAGTTGCCATTTTTTTAATGCTGCCAGTGGTCTGTAATTTGAAGTGATAGTTGATTTTTTTTATAGATTGGCTTGACTTCAAGAAACAAAGTAGCAAGGCAGAATAATTAGAATAATTTGGCTTTAAAGCCTGCTTGGAATGATAAGCCTGCTTTGATCATTGTCACTGACACCCAGCAGCCTGCAGGTCTGAGTAGGCCAGTCATTACAGTTGCAGGATTTGCTGTGCTGTGGTTCAACATCCCCTTGCTGTGGTTTTGGTGGTTACTCTCACTCAGCTGTGCTGAGCTGGTGTATCCCAGTGTTTAGAGTGCTGGAATTTTACACTCAATGGTATTTTGAGAAACATATGGCTAATACCAACATTTTCTGACTTGCACAACTTTTAGCCACGTGTATTGCCCGCTCCTCTGTTTCCCTGGCGATGCCCTTCCTCAGTGTCTTTGTTTTCTAGTGTCAGCTGATAATCTCTGGGCTTGTTCCCAGCTGGGGTGGATATAAACTGAAAGATGTCAGATACCCACAGCCATTCTGGTGTGGTTTTCAGTCTAAACTCAATAATTCACAGGTTATTTTGCAGTGCTGAGCCACCCACGTGAGGATTTGTTTTGGCTATGGACCTTTATCCCACACAGTGCCTGCTTTTTGGCAGAAGGGAGTAACTTCTACCACTGGGTTATCACCCTAAAGATGCAGGTGCCAGTTTAGTCTTCAGAGTTCTCTGCTGTGACTTACTCTGCTTCAGGCTGAGTCCTGATACAACCTCAGGCTGTGGCTGTGGCTTTTGCTGATGAGCCCAAAGAGAAGGCTGGAGCTCAGACCCCCTTTCGAAAGCAGGTGCTGAGTGAGCTGTGTTCTCCTCAGAAGAGCCCTGGCACCTTCTGGTGAAGAACAAGTTCTCACCTGAGAAAGGTTTTCCCCTTTCCAGGTTTCCTCAGCCACTCTGTCTCTGACCAGTTCCTGGCCACAGGCCCTTGGGACTCGTCCTCTCTGAGAGCATTTTTTGTTAATGAAGCTTTTTTTGGTGAAGAACATCAAATATCTAGAGGCTCACTGGTTTCCCACCCAAGTCTAGTTTGAAGGTCAACAGCAAACACCAAATTCTAGACCAGTACCATCACCTATGCAGCAAACTTCTTGCCATTGATAAGAACTATTTGGGAAAATCAAGGCAAGGTAGCTTTTGTGATAAGGCTCCCTAGATTCTGTTTCAATAAAAGTGAAATAATGTTCTTTACTGCCTTTGCCAGGTGTCATAATTACCTGAAGGGGCAATTGCATCACCAGTCAAAGATGTCTCTCTTCTGAGACTGATGTCATGCCTAAAAGTAGAGGCCAGAAATCTGTTTCATGTTGTATCTCCTTTGTGCTACACTTAAAGGCAGTATGACCTTGTTTAAGGGAAGGAAGCTGAATCCTTATCCCAGACTTAAAAGAACTTTGCAACTGCAATTCCAAGTTTAAGATGATCTGGGGCAAGATTTGCCATCTCTGATCTTGGCTGGAAGACTGGCTGGTGTCTTGCCCTTTGGAACATCTCTCTTGGCGTAATGATGTTTCTCTGAAGATTTCCTCCATGAATCAAACCCGTTATCGGTGCAGTGCCCTGCCACTTGCATTCTCCACAGGAGCAGAGGCCTTCAGAGGCAGTGGTTACACACAGCACTTCAGATAAAGTCGGATATTGTTCCATCTCTGGTTGGATCATCCTGGGGATTGAACTCCTGCAAACTCTCCAGATGACTCTGCAGTCAAAAGCTTAGGCTTTAGAAAAAAAAAAAAAAGAGGTATTGAGTGTCACTTTAACCAGACTAGTCCTTAACATAACTTGGGGGGAATTCTAAGGCTCAGCACCATCCAGGGCTTCGGTGGTTTCAGTCTGCCAGCTTGGGCAGGGCTTGGAGCACGCTGGTCTGGTGGAAGGTGTCCCTGCCCATGGCAGGGTGTTGGAATGAGATCAACCTTGAGGTCCCTTCCAATCCAAACCATTCTGGGATTCTGTGAAAGACTTGTTTCTGTGTGTGGGTGCTTCTCTATCTGCATATCCAGGGGTCTGAGGTGGTGCCTGCCTCAGTAAGATCCCTTCCAGGACATGCTCTCAGGAATATCTGTAGTTACATATTTCCAGAGGCCTGTCCCACACAAAAAGATGCTTCCTATTCTAAAGACAAAATTCACTTGTAGATGCTCCTTAATTTTCCTTCTCACTTAGTTTTTAATGTGTATGTCAGTCAAGGGGAAGGTTTTCCTTGAAAGCCCTTGATATCCAGAGCCAACAGACCTTGCAAGTACTTCAGGTACCTCTGTTGGCTTTCAGGGCAGCACAGAATGTATGGAAATGTATGGAAATAATTTTATTCTCAAATCCAAGGATTATAATTTCTGACCGTGATGGACAGAACTGTTGTATACTCTGTCCACAAGAGGGGTGGTGCAACATCACTTAAATTCTGTCTGCTGCATTCAGGTATTCCAGTCACAGCTCACTGTCTGGCTTTTTGGAACGCTTCAGGAGGTAGACTGAGTTGTTTAGAGGGGAAGAAGCGTTGTGCAGTGGATTGGAGACCTCCTAATTGGCCAGAGAGCATCTTGGAATAATTCTTTTATTTTTTACAAGTACAGACCAATCACTTCTCTATCTCTCTATCTCTATCTGTCTTTTCCACTTTTCATTCCCACATTCCCCTATGCTTTGGCAATCTTCCTAGGCCCGATATGCTTGTATACCATGCTAAGTCTAATTTCAAAGAAGAATGAGTTCCCTTTTCCCTTACAAAAGCCCACAGAGACATTCCTTTTTGCTAAATTCATCCTGGTGCTGAAGGAGTTGCTTGTCCTTTACACCTGACATATCAGGTGTAAGACATCTAAGACATTAACTTAGAAGAACAGTGCCAATAAAAACAATTCCAAAGGGCTGTTTCCTCTGCCCAGCCCCTGGAAGTGGAGATCTGGTTCCCAACCCCTGAGGCTGCTCAGCTCAGCCCTACCTTTGGTCCTCAGTGCCTCTGTGTGGTGGCTGGAAAACCTGCTGAGGATACCTGCAGCTGGGTTTGAGTTTGCCCTGTTGTAAAACAGCTGGAAAAGCCTTTGGCACAACAGCCGTGGTTGCTGTTTGTGTGAAAGGCTCCAGGCCCCTCTTCAGACAAACTGACGTGCAGATTCCAGCCAGGAATCCCCAGCAGTGAGCTTACTTGTGAACTGCACTTTTGAAGTAAAGATGGAAAGATTGTTTTGCCAGTGATTATAATTCCTTGAAATCTGCAGTCTGTATATGTTTTCACACTGGCTGGCTTTCCCGGAATTCAGCTGTTATGCTCTGCTATGAGAGGAGATTGAAAATGGCACCATGTTCCCATGTCTGCCTGGTCTCTGTGCATTCCTCTATGACAGAGGGAGTTACCCATCCTTTGGTGATGGAATTTTCCTTGATATCCAATCTAAACCTCTGCTCCCTCTCCTCCTGTCCCTGTTCCCTGGAGCAGAGCCCGACCCCCCCGGCTGTTCCCTCCTGTCAGGAGCTGTGCAGAGCCACAAGGTCCCCCTGAGCCTCCTTTTCTCCAGGCTGAGCCCCTTCCCAGCTCCCTCAGCCCTTCCTGGGGCTCCAGCCCCTTCCTAGCTCTGTTCCCTGCCCTGGACACGCTCCAGCCTCTTCTTGTCCAGCTGTGTGGACTGCAGTGCCAAGAGTTGTGTTTCCTGGTCAGCAATGTCATTCTCCAAGGAGATTTGTATTATTCCTGTGAAGATGTGGAGCTTAACATCTGCTACAAAGCTCAGGTGTGGCTGCCACACCAGCTCACTCCTTACTATCTGTTGTAAATCTGTAGTGATGCATTGTTTATGTTTGCACAATGCCTCCAGACAGTTTTTACTACAATATGATTGTCCAAAAATGTAAATTAAATGACTGAAAGCAAAATGCAGTCAGCTTGGTCATCCATTATTTTGTTCTATGTGAGACCTAATTATTGTTAAGCTTTTTTAAAATTTTCTGGAATGTCAAAACTAAAACTAAAAGAGGAATGATAATGTATTTAATGCCATATATATCGCAGTCCTTTTGTATTTACAGGCTTGTTTCTAAGTAACCTAATATTTATTTAGAACAAGTATTTTAGATACCTCCCAGTGAGGGTGGGCAGGCCCTGGCACAGGGTGCCCAGAGCAGCTGTGGCTGCCCCTGGATCCTTGGAAGTGTCTGAGGCCAGGCTGGATGGGGCTTGGAGCAACCTGGAACGGTGGAAGGTGTCCCTGCCCATGTCAAGGAACTGGAATTAGATGATCCTTGGGTTCCTTTCCAACCCAAACCATTCTGTGATTTCCAAGTGTTTCTCTGATTGTGTTTTTCATTGTTCCAGCCATTGGCTTATTTTGAAATAATCTCAGAGTTTTATTTATAAAGTTGGTAATCCACTGGGCTTGGTGAGAAGAGAAACATTGCCTGGAGGACTAGGTTTATAGAAGCTCTCTGTGTGTCTTTGGGGAATAGAATATCCAACAGATCTGTGTTCTCCTTGAGGAGTAGTTTATGAATCACTTAGAAATCCAGGAGACAACTACAAAAAGTGTAAAATGATGCTATAAAATAATGAAGGATTTAAAAGGTAAAATTTTAGGGAATCCTTCATGTTCTCCATCTGGGAAGTAGGCTCCTAGGGTATAAATCTCTTAATTTCAATTAAAAAAAAAATATTTCCTTGCCACCCTTCTCATCTCCAACACATCCAGTGGTTTGGGAACAAGCTGCTACAGAGACAGGAAAAGCAAATGTGGGGTAATTGAGGCCACCTCCTCCCAGCTTGGCCTGCTCATCTGTCCAGTGTTAACCATTCTCCATTAGGACACAAAAAATTATCCTTTCAGTTACATTATTTCCTCTCCTTTGTTTTGTACACATCTCCCAGTTCTGCTGCTACTTCCTCTGGCACTTGAGAATGTTGTAGGAAGTGTCTCTGAGCCTGCTGTTGCTTGCATTGCTTCATCTCTGCTCCCTGCTTTGGAGAAGCTGCAGGAATCAGAAGAGAACTTGGAACATGCAAAGACTTCAGCTGGGGGTGTTAGGGATTGTCCCCTGCTTTTCCATCCTGATGGGTTGCAGCTTGAGATCCCAATCCCCAAGAAGCATGGGGGAAGTCCCCTGAGGCATCTTTCTCCTCAGGAATTCTGGAAATACCCTCTTACCACCTTTCCTTGCTTTCTCTGGGAAGCTTGAGTGCTTTAAAGATGGCCTTTCCCCCTTCTCTGTGCATCCCAGAAGTTTCTTTTTCCCTCCAGAATTACATGTGAGTTATTGCCCAGCCCTTTCATCCACTGCTGCTCCTCTATTTTCCATCCCCAGGAGGCAGAATTTTCCCTGTTGTCCTGCCCCAGTCTCCCATCGGCACATAGAGCATCTCCTCCTTCAGTGGTGTTTTTAGTACTTGCTTATGTCATGTGTGATAAGTCCTTTTAAAGAAAAAATTAAGACTTTTTTCTTAATCACCTTTTAGTCCTTCCCATTCTGTCTAGTTTCCTCACCTTCCTCCTTTTAGGAATTTACCTGTGTTCATTTATTGTATTATAGGCTCAAAGCTTTATTTCTTTCAGGACTGGGATGTAACATCACAGTTTTGGCTGCTTTGAATAAATTGGAATATCTTACAAGTTTTGTATCTTTGCACCAGTGGCTTCAGCAAATCCTGTGCAGGGCCAGGAGTTGGACTCGATTGTCCTTGTGGGTTCCTTGCAGCTCAGGAGATTCTGTGATGCTTGGAATACAGTGGGATTTATCCAACCCCTGGGTAGCCATTTTACAGCCCTGGACTATTTTCTTTATCAGCTCTCAGTGATCTGGTGTCTCCAGAGTAGGTTTAACTCCAGCTATGCAACTCTATGGCATTGGGTGTTTTCTCCTGGGTTAGAATTTAGTTTAGTAGAAATGCAGATTTGGAAGGTTTTCCCCAATGTTTTGCTTACTTGTACACTAGAAAACAAATGAAACTATTGATACCCAGTTACGGTTATATTCTGTGTAGAATGAAAATGTGCCTACTGTATAAACAGAACTATCTTTTGAAAAATAATGGTGGGGGAGATGTTTAAAGGCTTGGAATAGAAATGTGTGGAAAAGTGGCAGTAGGGCAGCCCTGCTGAGCCCCTGAGCCCCGGCTGCACTTCTGCGTAAATTTGGAGTAAATCAGGAGTAAATAAGATACAGCTGTGGATTGTCATTTCTTGAAAGCAGAGTACCACTGTTTAAAATTCCCTTTAATCCTTGCAGACCAGTAATGGAGGAGGGAGTTTAAGTGATTATTCCTCCTCTGTCCCATCAACTCCAAGCACCAGCCAGAAGGAGCTGCGGATTGATGTTCCTCCCACTGCCAACACACCAACTCCTGTCCGTAAACAGTCCAAGCGCCGATCCAACCTCTTCACGGTGAGTGAGCCAGGGGACCCTCTGCTGCTCTGGGGACAGCCTGAGCCTCACCCCCCTGCAGCTGGGCTCTGCCTGCTGCTTGGGGACAGGCTGAGCCTCACTCCCCTGCAGCTGGGCTGCTCTGATGGCACAGGAGTGCTGAGACAGAGCTGTGAACTCGAAAACAAGCACATCTTGGAATTATCGTTGGGTGGTTCTGTTTGAGTCTTAAAGAGGAGCACTTTTCTTAGGAAGACAGGCTGAGAGACTTGAAGTTGTTCAGCCTGGAGAAGAGAAGGCTCTAGAGAGAACTTAGAGTCCCTAAAGGGGCTCCAGGAGAGCTGGAGAGGGACTTCCACTGGCAGGAAAGGGATAGATGAGATATTGGGAAGGAATTCCTCCCTGTGAGGGTGCTGATGACCTGGCACAGGGTGCCCAGAGCAGCTGTGGCTATCCCTGGAAGTGTCCAAGGCCAGGCTGGACACGGCTTGGAGCAACCTGGGATAGTGGAAGGTGTCCCTGCCCATGGCAGGGGTGGCACTGGATGGGCTTTAAGGTCCTTCCCAAACCAAACTATCCCATAAATATCCCATTCTACTTTTACTATATAGAATCAGTTCATTTTTTTCTTTTCTAGGGTTAAAAAGGTGATGGAGGTTAAAGTAACTTTTTCTTTCCAAACCACCTGTTTTTTGCTTCACTGAGAAGCAAAAAAAAACCCCAAAATCAAATAGAAAGCTGCCTGGTGCAATATGACAAGTCTTTGTTATGCAGAAGTAGTTAGGGAGATGCTAGTGAAGCCCTGGGTGAAGGTTTCCTTGGTTTAAGCCCTCTTGCTGAAAGCTCTGGGATTGTGCTGCAGGTGTAATTGTGGTTTGTAAGCAGTTTTTTGACAGGTCACACATGTCATAGCAAACTCAGAATGGCTGTGGGCTCTCGTGTAACTCCCGTGGGGGTTGTAGCTACATGTTGGTTGTGCTTAGGAACCCACAACCTTCCTGTCAACATGGAGAATTTATATATATTTTATTCCAAAGGTGATCTCATGCTCAGTTTCTATGTACAAACCCGGAAAAACCATTTCCTGAGACTCTGAGGGCAATCTGGGCTCTCCACCTTCAGCAAGTAGGAAACTTTTGTGACCATTTTGGAACTCTGAGTGACAGCAGAGAGCCCCAGGGATCCTGTGTCCCTCCCAGCAGAGGTATTTTGATTAAAGCCCAGATCTCCCAGTCCTATGATGAAGGAGAGGAAATCATGCATTTGTGTTTGGGTGCAAATATGTAGGTGGAAAACAACAAAATGAGTGGCCTGGGAAGAAGTGTCCCAGCTCTGGCACCCGTGTTTGATAACAGTCATGCAGATTTCTTCCCATTGGTGGGAATAATCTGGAGTTTGGTGGGAGGATTCCAGAGTTCCCAGCCCCACTAGATGTCAGTGTCAGCCCAGAAACCAGCAGCAGTCAGAGCTCTGGAAGCAGAGCTGGGATGCTGCTGCATCCATGGCCAGGCTAAAGGATGTGTGAGCTGCTGCCAGGGCTCTGGAGGTGGTGCTGACATTTGGGGAATTGGGGATGTTGCAGTTCGGGGCAGCTGTAAATTTGAGAAAGGGAGGAGAGAAAGCCAGACCCATCTGCAGTCACAGGAAAGCTTTGAGAAGAATGTTAAGTCAGCTGTAAAGAATCAGACTAAAGCTCTGGTTTCTGATAATTAGTGAGAGCCATATTTACTAACATGAGAGGGTGTTGATAGTTGTCTTAATGTCTGATAATTGGGAAAAATAATAATAATTTGCCTTTGCAGATTTAGTTGTGTCTTTTAAGGTGGGTATAGTGAGATTGTTTAATGACTTGCTCTGTAATCTATGTCCTGAAGTACTTAACACCCACTCTGCTGTAACCCAGCTTCTGTGCCAAGTTATAACCTGGAATTATTTAATTGAATAAATAGACAACTACACAGAAAATGCTGGTTATGAACAGAGTGTGTAATTAAAATCTTTTACTGTTTAGCTCTGGGTTTCTTGCTGTGCTTCTCTTCCCAGTCACTTATGCCTTTATCTCTTACAGAATCAGATATATTTCTGTTTAATAATTGCAAGTTATTCCTTTTTATCTAGCACAGGTAATCTGTTTAGTGATCTTTAGATCTTCTGTTGTTGGAAGAGGACTGGAATAGGTAGAAAATATTTGATTTTTCTTACTTATAGCTTTTGAGTTAGAATAGGAATGAGAATTTTAAACATGTTCAGTGCATTACATGCAGCATTTCATCTTTTTGAGTTAGAATAGGAATGAGAATTTTAAACATGTTCAGTGCATTACATGCAGCATTTCATCTTTTTGACATTGAGTATTAATGTTTGTTATAAAGCTATTGTTGCAGCAGCTGATTTTCCCCTTAAGTGATAAGATAGATGAAATATTAGAAGAGTTAATATTCTTTGTTTTCGACAGAGTGATAGCAGGGACTACCAAATAATCTTGTATAGGGCAGGTGAGGATTTAAAATGCATTTATGAGGTTCACTGAGCAAGAAGCTGATTCTGACCATGGCTGATTCCACACTGGGTGAGGGAATTTCTGGCATAGAGAACTGCAACACCTTTCCCACATTCAGTGTTATCTGTCTTACATATTTACAGAATTCCAAGGGAGTTTTGGAGACTTGAAATAAGCTCTCTGTCTCAGTATCTACTGTTAGAGATGAGTATTTTACTTCTGGGGTGCTCAGCACTGCTGGTCTGGCTCTGGTTGTGCACAAACTCAGATGTGTTATCTTGGACCAAGTTTTATGTGGATTAAGTCTGTGAGTTACTTCCAGTGCAACAGGGAAATCACTCCAATGATATTGGTGCAGGTGCTTTAATTTTTCCAGACATTTTTTTGTTTGCTGGCACCAAGTTTTAAATAGAACCATTTATTGTGTAGATGTGCCATCAGAAGAAGTCCTGGGAAGTATTGCTCCAGTGTGGTTTGGAGTGGATTTTTTTCTGCTAGGATATAAGACATATTGCATGTGTCATAGGTACAAAAGCACAAAAGATCAGATCTCAGTTTCACTGCACAATTTATCTTTATAAATAGCAGAGCATGCAACGATTCTCCCTTGGAAAACATTAGGGTTTCTGTGACTATGAACAGCTAGAAGGGAATTTGCCTAGCAGAAATCCCTACATTTCTGTACTTTTGGCATTTACCAGTGGTTTGCATGAAGATATTTCCCTTCCATGTGCTGCATGTGATTTCCAGCTGCAGTAACTTTTCGGGAATGTTGATGATTTAAAACCAGAAATTAAAATCAGTGTGTAGATATTCAGCCTGCATTTCAGAGGCAGGGCTCTTTCTTTAAAAAAAAGTCGGATAAAAAAGAAACATTCAAGCTGACAACTCCCCTCCCAAGGATTTGGGCACCTTCACTGAGTTTCTTTACAATGTCACTTACGGGCGCCTTGCGCCATTGAAGCTTTGTTTTGCCGTGTATTCTTGGGAAGTGGCACTTTCAGAGGCAGAAATCTGTCTTGAAGGACGAGGAACAATAGTTATCCTGCACACTGGATTTCATCCCTCCCACTTGTTTTGCTTGCTTTCATTTGTTCTTTGTTTAATTCCCCAGCACGTCATTCCATTGCCCCGAACCATAGTAACTGGTGACAGGAGCCCGTTCCCGGCGGAGCGGGGCCGGCAGCGCGGGATCCCCGCTGGGTGAATGTGTTGCTCAGAATGCTCTTACTCTGAGTCCTCCTCGCTGCCTTCCCTCCCTCCTCTCTGCCTGCGGGCAGCTGCTCCTGAGTTTTATTCTTCCTCCCACCCCTTTGTGGGATGGGGGAAAGGGGCATTAGCGAGCCGCGATCCCGATTCTCCTCCTGATTTCAGTGTCTGTTCCCGCTGGAAGCGCAGAGCGGGCTCTGCCGTGGCCCCGGTTTTCGTTAGCTCCCCACGGCGGTGCCGGACACCGCAAATGGGCTCCTTTCATACATCATCGCCGAGTTGAAAAGCACACGAAAATGTTTTCCCATTCTCAATATTGTGTGAGTAATGTTCCCATTGGAAAGTAATGGAGTGAAGTTGTCACTTGTCAGCACAGTTATTAAGGAGGATGACTCTCAGGTCTTCTTTTTGTAATAAAATAAATCCGTCAAAATCACTGCGCCCATGTGTTCTGTCGCAATAACGGGCTGCGATCTGAATAACATCTTCAAATTCCCATATAACTTGATAAAGTCATGAAGGGAGTGCTGTGACCTTACTCCTTCCAGCCTTGGAGAAAGCCAGGATAAAGCACCTTGGGTTTTAGACATTGGTAAAATTCTCCTCATGCTGATTTTCCCACATTGCGTTCAGGTAACTTTTTCCAGTTACCGGCTTTTCTTGCAGTTCTAACTTTCTAACCATCCCAAAGCAGAAAAAAATAAGTTGAAGTGCATATGGTCAAATCCAGCATTATAAAAATCATATTTCTAAATAGTTGCTGACATTTCTAAGAACCACACAGGTGTGAATTAAATGTATGCATGGCTATATTAAATTTTTTTAATGAGGAGATGGCACATTCATTCCCCTTTGGAGCTACTGTTGGAAACTTCAGAAACGTGTCCTCTGATGTTGTGGGTCTTCAGGCAGTGAAGCTGTAACTCTTTAAACCCAAATGCATTTCAAACTAGTGGATGGTTGAAATTTATGGGTGGTGGATGGGAAATTTATTCATTTTTAGGATGGTTGTGTACTTATGTAGATTCCATTTTAAGCCTATATTTCTCTGCCAAATTTTTTTTTAATTGCCCCGAAGGAAAAAAAAAAGGCAAGTAAAAGCATCCTCTGTGTGCATTTAATGGAGCACAAACTTTTCTTTTCGCTCTGCAGTCTCGGAAAGGGAGTGACCCAGACAAAGAGAAGAAGGTCCTGGAGAGCAGAACAGACAGCATTGGAAGCGGCCGTGCAATCCCAATTAAACAGGTAATGCCGAAATAGTTGTATTTCTTTTTCTCCCCTGCTTTCCATAGTTGGGAGACAAGACACACCTCGGGTCCAGGCACGGCGGTGGCGGGGCCATGCGCCAAGCGGCGTTTGATGTGTGCTGGTGATGAATGTGGAAGTCACTCACTTGACATCAATTAGGAGAGGTTCCTATGTGTATTAAAATAGGATCATTAGAATAAGAAGAGGGAAAATGTGACAACAGGCCTAATGAAGTGCAGTCTGCCGGCCTGCATATGGAGCGGGTTTCTAGGCTGTGCTGGCTTCAAAGCTGCCTTTGTAGAGGGGGCTTTGATTGGGCCGAGTGCTGCCAGGCGCAGGGTAAATCAGATCACTCGACAAGAGCCCCTTGTGATGGCAGGAATAGCCTGATGTGGCCCTAATTTGCTACCACAGACGGACATCTGAACACAGTTTCAGGCTGCTCCCTAACAACGAGGCAATTAGTTGTGATAATCATGGCCGGTGTGTCAGCTGCGCGCTCTTGTTTGTAATTTGCTAATGAAGGAATTGTAACTTTGATTAGGTTCAGTTTCATTTAGACCTTATTATATAAGAGAACGTTTACAGCTGTAATGTGTGGCCTTAATTAAACTTTCTCATTACACAACAGGACTTGAAGCCGAGGATTTGTTTTGGTCTGTTTTTACTAGCCTAGATGCACTTTCATTAGCCTGGAAACTCGATGCTAAATTGTAGCTGGGAACACTCCTTTGAAAGGCAAAAGCAGTGCCAGCGTTGGATGGGAAGTGCTTGGGGAATGAGATGATTTACTTTCTGAAATGAAATGACACCAAATCCGTGTGGTTGAGATCTCCACATTCCCATGGAATGCTTCTCACACAGTTTCTGTATCAGTGTTTGGAAGTGTTTACTCATGTGTGAGAGTTGCCTTGCTAGAGACAAGCTCCCTTTCTTTTCCACATGTTTCTTTCCAGCTGTTTTGGTGCCTTTCCTGCCCTCCAGAGGCTCACTTGCCTCTCCTGATCTTCCCTCAGCCCATGCCTTTTCCTGCTAGGTAGCTAGCCCTGGATGTCCTGTGTGGAGCTGGGTTTACATATTTTGGGGTGTTTTGTGTTTTTCCTCTGTTTCTGGATGCGAGGAGGAGTTGATTTTGTACCCTTAACTATTGTCTGTGATTTTTCTTCCTAAAGTCGTTCTAAAAGACCTTTTGGGACCATCAGGCAGCAAAAATGCTGTCGTGTGTGAATCTCTAGTAGGCAAATTTTAATCAAGCACGCTGCAATCCAGAAGAGCAGTTTGAAAGCAGAGGAGTTCAGTATTTGGCTCTGCATTCAGGGGAGGAGATTCCAGGCATTTAAAGCAAGCTACAATTTTATTTTCCTACAGCTTTTGTATGGTACAGGATGGGTTAGACCAGCTGCAATCCTTTTGGGTAATCCTAATTAAACAAAAGTGCAGCTGAGAATGTAAAACTGAGGAATAGATGTGCCAGTATTAATTCCAGGCATATGTACTGTTCTTTCCTAAAATGCTGTTGTATGGAATTAATTTGATTAAAAATACACTCATAGGAAGAGTGTTGTAAGGTAAACATTGTAAGTGTGATTGTGCCACAGCATGTTGTAAAGAAATATCCCTTACAATATCTGGAATTTCTGTATGGAAATCTCCCCTTGCAGCCCTGCTTGTGTACCAAATATGACCAATCTTTTGGGAACATGTCCTCCTTGTTACTGATCCCAGCCATGGTCATTTCATTTTGTCAGGTATGAGCCATTACCCACAAACCCTGGATGTGCATCCTCCACAGATCCATCCCGTTCTTTGGGCTTTGGCCATGGGAGCTTGGCAGGTTTTTGCAGTGCTGCAGGGTGGCAGCTCCCGGTGGGATTTCACATCACACTCAGATGGCAGGAGGATTTTGGGGATCTGGTCTGTAGAGGTGGCTCCAGGTTCAGTTGCTGATACAACCACGTTCTTGGGGGGCTCGACAAGTGCCAGCCCCTTGGAGCTCTCTGAGGCAGCAGAAATTCCAACTTCCCTGGAAAAGTTGGTGCCTTTTATTTCATGCCTTAACTGGGAATAAGACAGATATGAAAGGGAGTTCCTTGACCTAAAAAACTTCATGATGCTGTTCTTCTTAAGATGAGAAACCCCTTCCATTGTGATGATTTCTGTGGCAAATGGAGTCACAGAGTCATTAAGGTTGTAAAAGCCCTGTAAGATTACCAAGTCCTGTGTTTAAACAAGCACTGCCAAGGCCACCACTAACCCATGTCCCCATGTACCACAACCTCATGGATTTTAAATCCCTCCAGGGATGGGGACTCCACCACTGTCCTGGGCAGTTGTGCCAATGCCTGACCACCCTTTCTGTGAAGAAATTTTTTCTAATAGCCAACCTGAACCTTCCCTGGTGCAACTTGATGCTGTTTCTTCTTGTCCTGTCTCTTGTTGCTTGGGATACGTGGGAATAGAAGCAGAAATCTGG
Organism: Lonchura striata; assembly: GCF_050655825.1. Taxonomy (NCBI): domain Eukaryota; kingdom Metazoa; phylum Chordata; class Aves; order Passeriformes; family Estrildidae; genus Lonchura; species Lonchura striata. The sequence continues at coordinate 37,794,580 of NC_140709.1, forward strand.
TTTAAGGCTGCAGCATTGCCAGGATTGCTGTGGGAGAATAAAACTAAACAATAACAACAACAAAAAAGCTTTACAAAAATACCAAACACCCCACAAACAAATTATAAAACCTCCAGCCAAAATAAGTTTCATGGAAGGCTGGAAATGTTCTGGTTTTGAGGAAAAAATGGAATCCCTCTCAGCACTATGAAAGAGTTGCTGATCATTCTGGGCCCCAGGTATGGACCTGTACAGCTGCCAGTGGGTTTTGGTCAAAAGAAGCCAAGAGTTGCAACCTGCTCCTGCATTCCTGTTCTTGGTGCCTGAATCCCTGTGGGTTTAAGGGAAATCCCTGAGAGTTTGGGAGAGTTTGGATGGTGCCCTGAGCAACCTGGTCTAGGGGAAGGTATCTCCCTGCCCATGGCAGGATGTTGGAATTAAATGGGTTGTAAGGGCCTTTCCAACCCAAACCATTCCAGGGTTCCATGAACGAGGTAAAATTGTGAATAGCCTATTTCCTTCCAAGGAAACACCTCATTCCTCCAGGGCTTTATCCTTAACTCAGAGCAGTCTGGTCAAAAAGAGTTAATGTTCCTATACTCTCTGTCCTTCCTACATGGCAAAGCCGATTTTTCACTGCAGTGCTAAATTTGGTTTTATTGGGCTAAGCCATATAAAACTGTCCTGATGACCCTTCCTGCTCCCAGCAGAAACCCAAAATGTAGGCAATGAAAAGCAGGCTTGTTTTTAAAGAGTGACTGCTCACTCCTGCTAAAATACTCTTAAAGTGAGTGAAATTTTGGAAAGGCAGATTTTCTGAGGAGGTACCAGTACCTTGTGCATGCACAGCCATAAGAGCACGTCTTAAATCCTGGACTTTCAGCAGCTGCTGAGAGGTGGGAATGTCAGAAATTTAAAAAAATTATACAGAATTTCACTTGTGGTATTTAAAAATCTTATACAAATCAGAGTCAGAAAAAGTCTTGAGCAATATTGGCTTCAAGTTAAAATCCATAGGCAGTTCTGTACTTCTGAGAAAGAGGTGCTTAAACTAAGAATATTTAAGCTATTTTCTGTGGCATTGCTAATAATACTCTTAAAGCGAGTGGCTTGCTCTGGTTGGAGAATCCTCCCTCCAAACCCATTTATTCTGGAAAAGAAGTCTTGTTCCTGGTAGCCTGAGTGAATATTTTGAAGAATATTTTGAAGCACACATTGGGCTGCACACTTTTGGAGAATTGACTTTCTAGGATGGGAGGTTTTGTAGCATTTTGGGAAAATTACTTGTCTTTTTGTGGGTTTGGGAAATCTTTATCAGTAGGGCATATTCAAATTAAAAAAAATGCACACAACAAGAAAAATAAAAGCAAGAAGCTCAGCTCAGCGGTGAGGGGGCTTGTCATGTATTAATTTTTCATTGCTGTGGAGAATTGTACATACATAATCACTTGATTGCAGTGGGAGTTGGCGAGCTCCTATGGTGTCATTTGCATAAATCTTGTTAAGTCAATGGCAGTTAATGAAGTACAAATGAGCCTGGAGAAGGTGACATGCAAATCGTGGGTGGCAGATGGGAGGTCTGTTTTAGGGATGGCAGCTGCGTGCTCTTTCTTTTTTTTTTTTTTAATATTTTTTTTAATTTTTTTTTTCCTCTGTCCTGCCCCCATCCCCCCCCAGACTGGAGTGTAAATAAATGCGTAAGAGCTGGCCTTGACTTTTCTGCTCCCAGCCCTTCTTCTCTTTGCCCTTTGCACTTAATCACACGTGCTCACACCATTATATACTCCAACAATATAACCTTGACTGTTCTTTTGCCAAAAACTGGCCAAAATCAGTGTTTGACACATTGCCTCCACCCTTGGCTCACCCTGGGAGGTGCTGCCCCTCTCGTGCCCCCAAATTGCTGCATCATTTAGGGATGACAAACTCGAAGCCTGGATTAGAAATAAATGTTCTAATGGTTAGTGCTGTATTGATGACACAGTGAAAAATTTGCCATCCATGACTTGCAAAGGTGAACTTCAGAATTCATTCCCTTCCCTCAGTTTGCAAATGGCTGGATTAATGGAGAAAGTGGAATATCTTATTCAGGCTTTACTTTTAGGTGATATTTCAAATGACCTTCTTCGCCTGCCATCTTGGCATATTTAAGTACATTAAAGTAATCTTGATGAAATTAGGTATTTTGTCTTTTTTTTTTTTTTCCTTTACTCTGACCTAAAAATGGCAAATATTTTTTATGTCAAGGCATGGGGGTGGCATCACTGATTTGCTATTCATGAAGAAGAGTTTGGTTCCTTGATACACAAGTTAGAGTTTTTCCTTAAGATGAGTATAATAAACAAAACTAGCACTTCCCAATGTACATCTGAATTTTATTTTAAAAATCATTAAACTCAGCAAAGGTAACTTTGAAGATGCTCTCATCAAATGTCAAATTTGGCATAAAAAACCTGTCACTTCTCCTCAGCTCCCTACAGGTATAGCTCAGTGTTGCCTGTTTTAGTAGTGATTTTCTATTCCCTCCGCTTCACTACTGATTTCCTAACCTCATTTTTGAGTAGGTTACTTCCTAACCTCATTTTTGTTCATTTTTAGCCCTAGTTGGGTTGTTTAAGCACCACTTACACAAATCTTGCATGGAATAACACACAACACTTGTTATCTAGGTCCTTCCATTGAAGCAAGTGAGATCATCCTACCTGAAACCTGTTTTCCCTTAAAATACCCGCAGCTGTCTGTCCAGCTGCAGGAGCATTTCATCAGGCACGGCAGAGTCTGGGAAATAGGTTTTGAAAAGGGATCATCTGCCACATCTGCTCAGTCAGAGTGATGTCCTTAGTCATCCTCACTTCCACAAGAGCACCGCGGTGCTCCAGGCAAGTGTCACATCTGAGACTCACTGTCCTCACAAGCAGCAAATGCTCTTTGCTCTTTCCTGGCTGCAAATGTTTACTTGGAGTCCACCAGAAGAGAGAACAAACAAGCAACGATCTTAGCAGCTCTTCCTGCTTAATTCATCTGACTTGACAGGGTGAAAAAAGCTATCTAGAGGAGCGCGACAGACAGATGATGCTACAGCCAGTGGTGCCAGGGCTTATCTGATGGCTTCTCTCTTCTGTCTGAGTTCAACATCAGGTTGTGTTTGGAAATAAAAATGGCTCATGCAGGTAAGGGCCAAAAGCATTTCAGAAGGAGGATGGCAGCAAGCATGTGGAGGGACACAGAACCCAGTATTTGCTTCCATTTCTTACAGCTGTGTGTTTCTGCACTGAAACCCCGTTTCACTACACACAGACCCAGCCCCCTGTGCTGCTGCTTCTGCTCCAAAACAGAGAATCCCGGAATGGTTTGGGTTTGGAAGGACCTTAAAGCCAATCCCATCCCACCCCCTGCCATGGGCAGGGACACCTTCCACTGTCCCAGGCTGCTCCAAGCCCTGTCCAACCTCGCCTTAGACATTTCCAGGGATCCAGGGGCAGCCACAGCTGCTCTGGGCAACCTGTGCCAGGGCCTGCCCACCCTCAACGTGGAAAATTTTTTTCTATCCCATCCATTCCTGCCCTCTGTCAGAATCCACTCCCCCTTGTCCTGGCACTCTAGGCCCTTGTGACAAGTCTCTCTCCAACTTTCTCTGAGGCCTCCCTGAGGTCCTGGAAGGAGCATTCTCCAAGACTCCTCCTGCTTTGTGTGTTTCAGGTGCTCAGGTAGGTTTGTAGACTGTTGTTTGCAAGCCAGCGTTGGGTGTCTCCAAGGAGCAGCTTTGCCAAAGTCAAAACTGACTTGATTTACAAGGAACTGGCAGATGACATGGTTTGATTTATTTATCTCCAGCGTGAGGTGTAATTTCCTCTGTCACACGTCTGTCTAATCACAGTAATCAGTCTCCAGATCAGCTTGTACAAACACCAGGGTATGGTTTTGAGCCAAATACTCTTAGTGCTGAAATCTTCTGTGTAATTCCTCTGCAATTGTTTATAATCAGAACATACACATTTTGCTGGCTTTTTTAAAAATTAGCTGATTACTAGTTATAAAATGTTTTGTACTCACTGTGGCTCTGTAAATTAACTGGTTGCTACCAGTATAATTAAATATTTCAAAGCACTTGGCTATGGTTGCATTGAACTGTGAAGAAATAATGTTACATAGCCAATCAAAAAGAGATACTTGTAAACTCATTTAAAGCGTCAGAGTGTGTTAGGACTATCATGGTGATGCTTATTGCAGGAGAAATTAAAGATACAGTTTTGTGCTAAGAGGCAATAGAGAAATTAGTTCCTGAATTAGTTGTTAATTGATTTGGTAATTCCCTGGGGTCTGCATGCTCTTTTTTCCTTTTTCGTTGTTGCATTCAGTTAACAGTGACTATTCCCAGTGCACTTGAAATATTTTTTCCAATTAGATCAAATGTGCCCTTACATCAGAAGAATGGCTTCAGTTCCATGTACCTGCCTGGAATAATGTTTAATTTGACTGTGAAAGCCGGGTTTGTGGGTTTTTCCAGTTGATGAGTTGCAGATACCTTCCCAAGAAAAGCTGTAGTCCTTAGAATTTGCAATAAAATAGCAGTAAAAATCTCTCTTGGACATCTGGTGCTGGGAGCTCCGGGTGTTAAACCCTTCCCTTGCCCAAGGATCTGTTTTCTAGTCCAAGGGCAGGGCCCCTTCTGCCCCTTGGCCACAGCAGGCAGACCTGGGCACGAGCCTCAGCCTCTCTGAGGTAATTCCTCTTTTTCCTCATGCATCTGTTTGTCCCACTGGATCCTCCCATCTGCTCCCTGCTGCTTTCTGGAGTTTACTGGTTTCCCTTCCTGGGATGTCTGAGGGTTGCAGGAAGGAGCTGGAGGTTGGGCCTTTGGCTTATTGAGATTTAATTTCTAATATGTTTCTTTTAATAAGTCTCCTAAATTTTCAGAGTCCCTAAAATATGAGTTTTCTGTTTCACATCTGATAAAATGTTATTTTATCTCTAAATACTCTAAATACCCAGGTATGTCATACAGTGATAGTCCCAGCCATACGTAGACCAAGGTGAGCCCTTTACAGCTGTTCCACAGGTACACTTAAGGATCCATAAATGAAATATTATCAATAAATTTCTCAGAGAAATTAACTTTCTGTCATTTTTTTTTACTTCCCGTGGCAGTGACCTGTTTATTAGTGTTGATTTGGGCAGGGGGCATACAATTTCAAACATAGTATTCCATTTATTTCTGTGACCCAGCCTTCCAAGTGAGCAAAGGAAAACAGTGCCTTGTAGGGCAACGATGGAGAGTAGCCAGATCACTAGCTTTAAAAACAGAGGGAAATTTCACATTTTATAAATGTGTTTCCTAAGTATTTTGTATGTTAATGCCATAAGAGGTCATAGATTGCTTATGACTGCCAATAAGGAGTGCTCAACTCCATCCTCCTTATTTATTTAATTTACTTTAAATCCTATCCCAATGTAATGCTCTTGATGTTTTGTGAAAGAGACCAGGACAAACATGTGGGTCTGAGTAGCAGCTGATGATTTCCTAGCTGACACATCAGGTGTGATTGTAGGTCTTGCTCATCCTTAAAGATTCAAGAGGAGACTTTGCAGCTTTTGTTTGGAGTAGAATGTTGATCAGGTTAAGCATCCTTGGAGAGACTGTGGAAGGAGAATGGAAGCAGGCAGGAGAAGGGCAGGCAGGGGATTATCAGCCTCTGCAGAAACAGTAGGGAAAGAGCTTCTCTTACCTAAAATACCCATTTTTTTAAAAAAAAGGCGGTGAAGATCCTTATTATATAAAAGGAGCAGGTGTTGCTCATTAGCATAAACCAGTCAAGGATCTATTTTCCAGTGTTCATAAGAAAAGGGAGAGAGTATTTGTATTTTCCTGAGGCTCTGCCATGAACATCTTCCTCTTGTGCCTGGTGCTGGATTCCAGCAGAGGATGGGCTCCCCCACATTCCAGGATTTTCGATCCAGTACCAATGCAGTGAGTAGGGCTGGAGCCTACAGGAAGCAAGCCAAGCAGTCTCTCTGGTGAGACTATGGTGGATTTCATACATTTGGGATGTTCTCATCCTGTTGTGTGCTGCATTTTGCAAATCCTGGAGTGTCCATGGGACAGAACATGGGGAAGAGGTGTCAGAATGCTTTGGTGGAGAGGAGGAGGGAATGAGCGAAAGCAATGGGGGTGTAAAAGAGAACATCAATAAAAAAAGCCATAATATGACCTTAAAAAATTTATTGGAATTTTCCAGTGCTGAAATGGTGTAATATATTAGGGTGGCATGTCAGTGTGACATGCAGAGTGACAGCAGTGAGGGCACTGAGGGATCTTCACTGTTGCCCTAAGGGTCTGAGCTGGCCCCTGGCCAAAAGCCTGTGACTCACGGTGGTGCTTCAGTAGTTGCATCTAGAAAATGCTTTACAAGATGCAATCTCTTTATTTGAGCCACCTTCATCTGCCCAGGCAATCAAAAAATCCCCACAAAGCAATGGCATCAGTCGGTGGCTGAGTGCATGAGTTTATAACCACAGAATCAGAATCTCCTGAGCTGGAAGGGACCCACAGGGATCATTGATCCAAGCCCTGGCCCTGCACAGACAGCCCAACAACCTCAGCCTGGGCATCCCTGGGAGTGCTGTCCAAACCCTCCTGGAGCTCTGGGAGCCTTAGGGCCATGCCCATTCCCTGGGGAGCCTGGGCAGTGCCAGCACCTCTGGGGAAGAACCTTTCCCTGGCATCCTACCTAAAGCCCTTCTGAGCTGCCAGAACTCCCTGCAATCCCTTGTGTCAGCAGCAGCTCAGCTCTGGCATGGAGGGACATTTCCAAATTAGCCAGGAGAGCAGGAAGAGCTGGCCTTTACTTATTTTCAGTGGATGAGCTCTGGAATCAGAATGGTTTGGGTTGGAAGGGACCTTTAAGGATCATCTATACCAAAACCCCAAATGAACAGGGTGACCATCCCGTGGGCCAGGTGCCACCCAGCACGATGGGCTTGCTCAGGGGAGCAGTGGGAAAACGCCTTTGTTCCGAGGTGAGCCCGTGTGCATCTGGGCTGGCTTTGGTGGCTGCAGCTCTTCCTCCCAGGGCATGAGGAATTAGTCCCGAGAAGTGACATAAGAAGATTAAGTGGGAAGCTTATGACAGTTAGCAAGTGAGGCTGCCCGATAGACTTGGGTTGACACAATGATTATTAATATGTTGTAAAGATGTTTTGGGGATTCCACCATATTTGTATGGTTGCCAGCAAAACGTTGACAGTTGCATTGTGGTTAATAAATTCATTTAGATTTATAAGCATTGTTTACAGAACCTGTTCGCCTGCTGAAACTCTAACAGCATCTGTTCCTTCGTACTAATTAACTGCTAATTACGAATGAGCTTTGTGTGTTTGTCAGTATAACTGGCTCATGCATTTTGTAAGGAACATTAACAAATTGATTTACATAGTGGTAAAGCAATCAAAAGAGTAAACTGAACAGCACGCAGTTAAAGCCCTTTAGCCTAATTTTTTGAACAAAGCAAACTTTGGGCATTCTGAATATTTTCATCATTCTTTTGCTCCCATTTAATTGTGTGGTAATTGTGTGTGAATCTGGATCAAGGGTGTTGGCCCAGCATCCCTAGTTTCTTGTGTTATTTTGTGGGTTTGTGTTTTATTTTAAAGCGTTGGCACTTCAGCACGTAACGTGAGGAAATATTCTCCCAGAGCATAGCAGAGAATGGCAAATTAAAACCAATAAATGTTGGGGGTAACAGGGAGTGTTTGAAACATGGATACTCTGACTATAACTGGTTTGGATATTTGAAATATGTATGGAAGTCCTTGCACTTCATTTTAAATACTGTTTTCTCTAAACCAGTTTTAATTTTTAAAAATCCTCTGACTACAATAATTACCAGCACATATTTAGAACAGTCTCAGCAGCCATGCCATATGTTGGTACTTAAATATTTTGAATTTAAAGGGAATGATTGGCACAGGGAGCCCAGAGAAGCTGTGGATGCCCCATCCCTGGAAATGTTCCAGGCCAAGTTGGATGGAGCTTGAAGCAACCTGGGATAGTGGAAGGTGTCCCTGCCCATGGCAGGAGGGTGGAATTTGTATGGTCTTTAAGGTCCCTTCCAACCCAAACCTCTCAAGGATTCTATAATTAAAGTGCAATCCCTAGAAATAAAATCTCCATTTATTTTGCATGAGTTAAAACAGGGAGAAAAGTCATATAACTTGACTGTTTTGTTTACTGTAAAGGATCCTTCACATGGTGATAAATTGGGAATGAGTGTCATGATCAGATGACCTGGGTATGTTGCACTTACAGGTGTCCTAGAGCTGAAAAGCTTGAAATTAACTTTGTTACTACTGTTAGGGAAAAGACAGAAGTATGAGGTTTAGTTTTCCTGACCAGAAGCTATTCCAGTGAGGAACAGAGTGGTTTTATACAGATTAAAACCTGCCAGGAAAACTCAATTCGTTTTTTGATAGAATTTCCAACTAAGTGCATGAAGCAAACATAGCAGATGTAAAATATTTTGGTACAGCCTTACTACATCTTAATTGAGAGTTTATCCAAATGTGTTTGGCTGAAAGCTGCTATGTGGGTTGGATCTGGTTTGTGGGAGTGTAAACAAGCCCTAAAGCCAGAGTGTCATCTGGGCTGGCTGCAAGGGGACTTAACTTTGCCCAGCTCTGGGGACAGTGCCATGTGTCTGCTTGAAAAGTGTATTTTCATACTTGTTTAAAAGAACCAGGAAAACAAGGGCAGCATGGGAGAACGAACTGGAATGGAACCTGGACTAAAACTCACCCACTCACATTTCTGCTGCTTTAACCCAAATTTGGAAAGTCAGATGGAGAGGGACCTGCAGTTTGGGACCTGTAGGTTGAGAAGAGTAGGATAGGTAGGTTGGGTGGAGAAGGACCCGTAGGTTTGGATGGTGTCAGACCTGTGGCTTAGATGGAGAAGGACCTGACCTGTATGTAGCTGTTGCTTTTGTGTGCTTTGAGTACCTCACCAAGACACTTCTGCAGTGACCCCAGGGACAGGCTCCTGTGGCTGGAATCAAGAGCAGGATCTGACATGGCCTCAAACACGTTGTGGCTGCCCCTGGATCCCTGGAAGTGTCCAAGGCCAGCTTAGACTGGGCTTGGAGCCACCTGGGACAGTGGAAGGTGTCCCTGCCCATGGCAGGGGTGACCCTGGATGGGCTTTAGGGTCCCTTCTAATCCAAACCAGTCTGGGATTCTGTGGTTTCGGGACTATCACTATAGAAAGAAGCTGCTGAACTCTGGGGGCTGTCAGACCATGGAACATTCTCTACCAGGAAAATAAAAGCTTAGTGATTTTGGTTTTCTTTAAGGAAGAGGGTGTGGATTTTCTTTTAAAGAAGGGGAGAGGCTGTTGAGCAGTGAGATTATATAGGTAGATCTGAGCTCTGAGTCCATTTCTTTCCCCTTTATAACTAATATGAGTCTTTGTCACAAAAGAAAAATACCAAGACGTACCATTTGCGAAAGGGTTTATAGTACAGTATATCACCCTATTATGAATGACAGCATTTAAATGGTTGGGTAGAGAAGTGCAGAACTGCTACAAATCAAGGAGCTAGATTAACATCTAATGCTCTCTTCTCTGTGAGTATTTTGCGGGGAGGGAAATTAAGAAATCTTCAAGTGCGGGAGGTATTGGAAAGAAAAATCAACTAAAATTACCAAAGTGGTTGAATTGTTTAAAAATTCTCCTGTCTGAAGTGAGCAATACACTGGAATGGAGGACAATTGAAGATCAGGGATTGTTTAAGGTGGCAGGTATCAACAGAATTGTGCAGGCTGTCTCATGGCCAAATTAAAAATAAAACAACTCTTTATGTGGAGGGAGAGATGCACTGGACATCCTTAACTAAAAGCTGAGGTTTGAGCAAACTGGGTGAAAACTCTTCTTCAGGATGCAAACTGAGTAAATGCAGAGATATGTATGGTTGGTGTGTTTCATGTTAAACAAATACTCAAGTCTGAGTCTGCAGATCTGGAATTATATGTGTATATTGACTTTTTGTCTGAGCCAGATCTCCTGAAGATACAGATTTTTTTAGATTTCCTGTGCTGCGTCAGGCAGGTGAGCTGCACAACTCCTTCCTGCTGTGACAGAAGAGATGTGCATCCATCCAGTGCTGAAGTGTGCCCAGTATTCTGAGAATTGACATTTTGTGTTTGCTTAAGCTGATGCAAGGCAAGGAACTACGTGGGAACATTTTATGGATTTGCCCTTTGCACAGTAAATGTTGCTGTGAGTTGGGAAATCATGGCAATGTTGTATTTGTAGCTGAGAAATAATAGGTGCACAAGCACTGCTGTTGGTACTTTAATCTTGCAGCTCTAAGTAATTCCTGATATGGATTAAGTCACATTTAGCTCCAATTAAGTGACATTTTTTAATGTTGATGTGGTGTTCTGAAGCAAGAGGTTTCTTACTGGTTTGTGCAGCGCAAGTATTCCAAGCTCCCTATTTTCTGCAGCAGGCAAAGGCAGACATGCACAAGGGGCTTTGGAGGTGAGAGAAGAGGGGAAAGATTGACAGAGGGATGGAAAACAGAACTGGAGGGACAGAGCTCAAATGAAAAGTTGTGCTGCTGTGAGAGGCAAAATCTGTACTAAACAGGTGAGAGGGAGGAGGGAAAATATTGAACAAAGACTCTGAAGGAGACAGGAAGTGAGAATAAAGACCAAGTGATGCTCTCAGTAACATCAGGAATCTTGAGGGTCTCTGAGAAAGAGACACCAGCACCTCCAGCACCATGATTGATTCCTGTCTGGAAATGACATTTAGGTGCCTCTGGAGGTCCTTGTCGGTGCCTGGAGCTGGTTCCAGCTGTTCACCCGTGGAGCTCTGGGTCTTAGAGCTCAGGAACACCCCGTGAGCTGATGAATTCATGCTGTCAGAGTGCTGAGCTTCCTGCTGCTGGAGGCAAGGTATCAGTGTTGGTCCAGAGTAGTTCTGGAAGTCTTAAAATGTTTGCCTGAAATCTGGTGGGAATTTGAAAGCGCAGAGAGTAAAGAAAGAGGAAATTAGGAGAGGCAGCATCTCTCTGCCTGGAGTGTGGCAGGACCTGCATGGGCTGGGGATGAGTGCAGGGCAAGATCAGCTCTCAGACATGCTTAGAGAAGGGGTTTGGTGAGCTGGGTGATGCTGGACAGAAGCTCCAGCGAGCAGTAAAGCTTTTCTGTGTAATACATGTGTGTGCTTGGAGAACCTGGTTGCCAGGGAAACCCCATTCCTGAGCTCATGGCATGGATTGGAATTTCTAAAACCAGGTTTGGTTTGAGGTTTGCTCTTTGGCCGTAAATGCTTTTTTACATAGGTAATTTCTCCACCAGCCTCTCTGAATGGTGCTGGGGTCCTGGTCCCAAAGAGCTCTGGAGTAGCATCAGCAGAAGTGGCACAGGAATTTTGCTTTTCTACCACACTGCAGTGTTCAGGTGCTTCCCTTGGCTCCTGCTCTCTCCTTTACCCATTCCAGCTTGGAGACAGGTGAAGGATGGCTGAGGCTTGGAACAACCCAATCCAGTGGAAAGTGTTCACAAATTCTGCTGTATGGTTCTTCCTTTGTTTGCTTTTAGTTGTTCTAGGTAGGGTTTGTAGATTGACATTTGGAGTTTTAAATGTGTTTTGGTGGGGTTTTTTTTTGGTTTTTTTTTGTTTGTTTTTTTTTGGGGGGGGTTTTTTTGTTTTGTTTTGTTTTTTTTTTTTTTGGAAGGTCAGTGAGCATCTCAGGTTTTTCTGTTAAAAACAGAAGTCAAACATAGAATCACAGAATGATTTGGACTGGACGGGACCTTAAAGCTCATCTCATGCCACCTGCTGGAACACTTTCCACTAGATGGATAAATTGCATGAGTTTTTTTACCCTGCCTCATCTGTGGGATAGGAACAATTTGTGCTATGCTGGTACGAAGTGCAGGTGGGCTCCTGCTCCATCCTCCAGCAGAATATTCCAGCTGCAGTCTGTTCTTTTAAAACAGGGATTTTCAGTCTTGCAGGCACATATGAAACTTCACAAAACCTGCAGAACATCCCCTTGGTGTTCCTGCCCCTCCATCAAACTTGGTTTATGTTGAAATTAAATCTCTAAGAGGCTGTAAAGGTGACTTGAGGTATTGTCTCTTGGAAACCTGTTGAAAATGCAACCAGAAGCATAATTTTTAAACCCTTTTTTTTTGGTGTGGGACTGATGACAGATCCGAAATATTTGTTAAAATGAGGAAATGACCAGCCCTTTTAATAACAGGGGCTTTCTCTCTCCCTGCACCTTTTCCTTGCTGACACCTCATGTACCTTGATTCTGTTCCCTGGAGATGGAGATGCTGCTGTAGAAAAAACAATCCTTGGGTTATGTGCAGAAAAGCGAGAGCATTAGTTTGAGATGAAAGCTTTATTTACATTTCTCTCTGGGTTTATTGTTTACTTTCACCAGCATAGCCAGGGCTGTGGAACTCTTTCTGCTGTCCAGCCACTCAGGTGCCTTTGTTCGAGTGGGGATAAGCACTTTGCCATTCTTTTCCTCAGCCTCTGTTTCCACATAACAAGATCTCCATGTAAGTGCAGAAAAGGGGTTTGTTCCTTGTACAACTAGAGTTAAACAAAATTCGCAAATAACAACAACTTAAGACAATTTTACAGCAAGACGGGAGTAGTGAGACACCAGCCTACACCGAGCAAATCTCTCTCCTTAGCCCCAAAACTCTGTGTGTGCCTAACAGCCTGACAGGCTTCAGGAGTGTGTTGGGAACCCGAGTCCTTGATGGTGGGAGCTCCTGGTCAGAGCTCAGAGGAGCATCCATCCTTCCAGCCTGGCAGGGAGGGGTGGCCTGGGGTGCTGTGCAAGGAGAAGGCACCTCCTGTGCCCTGTGCCAGAGGCTTGGAAGGACAGGAGTAGGAAATGGAAGTGGCTGGTTACACCGGCTTTCCTTTTCCTTTAATTATCTCCCCACAGTATGTCTGTCCCTCATTAATGGGGATTGTGTCTCGTGCTGCCTGGGAAGAGCTGGCCCCATTAAACCAGTTGTAATAGCAACAAATTAATGCTCCCCTGCCCTTTTTCCTGGGCTGGGTAAAGGATAATACATTAGCACAAACTACTTGGACATAGCGCAATTTAAATATTTTAGCGATGCCTTTCTGTACATATCTGACCAATTTTCTCCCAACTTCTTGGCAGTGTTGGTTTTTTAATATTGCTGCCCAAGAAACGTGGCTTTCCTGGTTATTTGGATTTGAGGTTGGTTCCCTTTCAGCTGAAAGGGATCCCGGCAGTGGTGGTTCCAAGTAAAAATGACTTTGTTCTCTGCTATGTTAAATTGGCTGGTTAATTCTGGTGTTATTTACCCTGTAATTCATTAGTTTTACTCTACCATTGGCAGCTGACAGGCTGTAATTTCATGCCTTGCAATAAAAGATGTCTCATAATCTGCTTCATTTAGCAGCAAGAGAATTTAATGAAATTAACTGCAGTCCTAATTATGCCAGTGAATACTAAAGACTGCTATCAAGTTTCCTCAGAAAAGGACGAGGTCCACCTTATGAAGGATTTAGAATATAATTTCCTGGGAAAAGTTGCAAATGTCTCCTTCTATTGGCCAACAAGGGCCAATTACAAGTCTTGATATGACTTTAATGAACTAGTTTGTTCTGAGGATATCTCACAAAGAATAATAATTTTTTATTTTCAAGCAAGTTTTTAGAGGTTTCTCTCCTTAGAATAGCTGATCTCTGAGAATTTGGTGTTTTGCTTCTGTTTTGAAGCCTTTTGCCCTGTCCTTCATGGTGCCTTACGCTGAGGATTAGGAAGTGAGAAAGAGGCAGCTCATGTGTGGGGTGAGGGGGGTGGGGTTTGGAGAATCTAACCCAGAGGACTTCAGGGAATTTGTCCTCACACACACACTGTGATTCCCCGGAAGTTCACAGCTCTGTTACACAAACAGCACAGTTTTCTGGAATGAGAAAACTCAGGATGGAACGTGGGAAGAGGCTGGGCTGAATGGGGCTTGGAGCAGCCTGGTCTGGTGGGAGGTGTCCCTGCCCATGGCAGGAGAGTGGAACCAGATGAACTTTAAGGTCCTTTCCAATCCAGACTATTCCAGGAGTTCTGACACTGCGTGAAAGGAGATCTTGATCTGAGGGAGAATTCCAAGGGCTGAGGCACCTCTCTGTGATATTCTCAAGGTTTTTTACTGATCCACCTTTTTTTTTTTTTTTTTTTTTTTTTTTTTTTTTTTTGTGGTGCACATTCCTGACTCTGCCCTGAAAAAGTCTTTCTCTGTTAGCTGGCGGGGTTTCCTTGACTGCCATTCCAAAGTATTGGTTGATGTGTTTGCCAAATGTGCTCTGCCTGCCTCCTGAGCACCGCCACACTCCGACAACAATGATGTGAAATGTAACCGCCAGTTTATGGCTTCAATGATGTTAAATGTAGTTAATTGGAAAAACTTTTAACTGCAGAGAATTTCCCTGCGAATAGCCTTCATAATAACCATCTCACTATAAAACGCAAAATGCTTTGCTCACAAGGACAACGGGACTATAAAGGTGAAGTGTATTGATCAAATTACCTGAGATAATAAACTTCGGATGAATAACTCCTCTATTGATGAATGGGACAAGTCTTCCTTTTTTTCCCCTAATCCTCTTAGTGTGATGGGAAGGCAGTTGAGAGAACAGTTTGTGCATAGTCTGGGGTTGTTTGAAGCCTAGTTTATATTTTTAAGTTAAGGAGCTGCGTGAAATTGTCAATGGAAAACAGCATTGGGATTTTTTACTGTTTCTGTTTCTTTCTTTTAAGTTGTAATTTGTTGAAAGTGCAGTCATCTTCCTTTAGATAAAAAGTTATAGGAGTACATAAAAGTGAATATGTATAGGGGAAGAGACTCAAAATGGTCATTATTTGCAGGAAAGCTGGATAAAGAGAGAGTGGTGAACTCCTCCATACACATTGCTGAAGAGGGAGGTCAGAGTACAGCTGGACTCGTGTCAAAACAAGGAAGAGTTACAGCCCCAGAAAAGAGGGAGAAGTGTGGTGGAAGGGAGCTTGGAAGCAAATGAGTCCTTCTGGGTTTTGTTGCTTGGTGCATTTTCATTCCTTTGCTGTAGGGATTTCATGGGATTGTTACAATTATGGGAAACAAGGGGAAGGGGATGGGTGCATCTGCCTTCCCCAGTAGCTTGAGTTTGGGATTTGACCAGAGGTGTCAGCCACCTTGGCAACTTCAGATCAATAACTCCAAATAAACCCGGTGCAGACCTTCTTCTTAATATCTCAGAATGCAAACAAAAAACTTTATTTTTATGCAAAGTATACTAATCACCTGTAATTGCATTTATTGTGTGAAGGATTAAGCGAGAGCTGCAGGGAATGGGATTGATTTAAAAACTTTGTTAATGGAACAGGGGTGTTGGAAGGAGATGATCTTGAAGATCCTTTCCAGCCCAAACCATTCTGTGATTTTGAAATATCTTCAGAATTGTTGGTCACTGGGGGTAGAGACCGTATGGAGTGATTCAGACGTGGGTGATTTTGCAGTGTGGCATGTGCTGCCAAGTAAAAAGGACTGGAAGTTCAAAAGAACAAAGAGATCTGATCAGCAAATTTCAGTGGAAAGAACTCAACCATAAAAGCATGGCATAAGCTTTCCAGTTTAATGCAAAAGGGGAGCAAGGAAGTAAATACGAATTTGGAATTTGGAACTCACCATAACCAAGGAAGGTATGGAGTTGATATTCAGAATAGCACAAGAGTTCATGGTAGGTGATATTATTTGTCACGTTACCTAGAAAATAAATGAAGTTAAGTTGGCTGCTCCAGGAGGTTATGCTGTTTAAGAATTTTTATTTTCAGATTTTGAAAGGCTCCATCAAAGCAGACAGCCTTTAATTATAGCTGAATTTGTCTTTGTGCTACACTTTGAAATCATGAGACAATTTGAATTGAAGTTGTTAAATTATGGAGTGAAAAAGTCTCTCTGTGAAGTTTGTATAACAACCGACTTTTATCTTCTTTGGGAAGTGTTGAAAGATGTAGCTGAGCAAGGTGGGATGTAAGGAAGACCCTGGGTATCAGCAGGACAAAGGAGGAAATGAACCAAATGCTGAAATGGGTTTCAGAAAAGCACTGCCACACCTAAGCATCACAGGAGTGAAGTGAACCACTGGACCACATCATTCAAGTCCAAAACCATGAGTGTTAGTAAAATAAATCCTGTTTAATAAGGTAATAACCAAGACCATACAGTAAGACTGAATAATAATCATCATCATCAAGGCTAAAATATTAGTTATATATAATAATAATAATAATCATCATGTCTTTGCAGCGAAGGGCTTAAATAATGTGTATCAGCCATCCTGATCATTTGACTGTGTTGTCTTATTTCATTTGGTGCATAGAAGTTATGGAAAAGTGACCTAAAAGGCCATACACCATGAATGAACCAAAATCTTGTGTCATTAATACACTTTACAGGGATTTGAAATAGGACTTAGTGTGAGGAACAGACCCAGAGCTGAGATCCCTTGTTCTGCAGAGTGGAAGAAATAATTCTTTAAAAAGTTCCTCTGTGAAGCATCATGTGAGTGTTGTCTCTTTGTTGTTTGATAGAATTATGGATAATTATGGCTATACACACAAACGCACACACACATATAGATGAGTCCTCTCTCTTTAAAATATGTAAGTAAAGAACATTATCCTGTAGAAATGGAAAAGGCAGAGCAAAGGGCAGCTGAAGCAAAACATGGATTTGAGAATATCCGTGGATTCAAAAGGTGGGAGTGAGACAGGTCTGCAGCTTTGGAAAGACATTAAGAGAAGCCTTCTTTTAATGGGCAGGACTGATTCCACAGGCATGTTTGAGCCTGTGTCAAGCACAAGGCATGGGGGCAAGAACTCGAGCTGGAGGAGAGGCCAAGCACCGCAGGAACATGGCTGGAATCTGAAAAGTGATAAAACAGACATTTTTGTTATGTTACATGCAAAATTCAGCTCCTGTTATTAGCAAGCCTTTGCTTGGATGAGGCGTTTTAGAGTTCATGGTTCTCATTTTCATGGCTACCTTCAAACTTTGGAAGAATAACGTTCAGTTGACACCACTGAGCTGCACCTCCAAACTTCTAGCACCCAAAATTAAAAGCTCAGTTGGAAATGTGAAGCAGATCAGAAGCCCGGGGAGACAGAGTTGGTGTGAAAAGGGGGCTTTGATGTCCCTAATGCCCATTGTTTAATGCCAGGGGTTTGCTTTTAAATGCCAATGCACAGCATGGAGACCTGGCCCTCCCATGGCGCCACAGAGGGTGCGTTGGATGGCAGGGGGGAAGAAAGGAGGAATCTTCCATCCTGCCAGCACAAAGTTGACAGGGACGAAGGCTTTTGCAGATCTTTTTTAAGGAATCGTGTGGCAAAGTGTGCAAACCCGAAGCCGGCGTGCGGGTGTGCAAGGGAAAGTTAGCAGTCAGTCAGGTTTTATCGCTTAATGAATAGAGACTGCTGAAGTAAGGGTTAGGTAATTGAGTTTATAATTAATTAGCCATAACCCTCATCAGATAAAGCAGTTGTCGAGATTTTTTTTTATCTCCTTTCTCTCCCCAGGGCCTGCCCTTCTTTGTCCTTGTGCTGACAGCGAGCAGTTATCTCAGGCCTTCTCCATCCCTTCTCCATCCCGTGCCCGTCAGCCCCTCCTCCCTTGGGCTGGGCTTTGGTGGTCAGCCGGGCCCGTATTGTCCTGCCAGGATCCCAATCAGCCGGGCTGTCGTGGCGGGATGATGAATTAGCAGTAGGAGTTAACGTGTAGGTGAGCTCCAGATCGGAGCCCCGATAGCTCCTGCCCGGCTTCTGTGCGTTCGTCACCCTTCCCGGCACTGATCCGCCACTGACACTTCCCAACAAAGAGGTTAAAAAGGTGGATATAGTCAGAGAAATGGGGCATCTCTCCAGAAACTTGGGATGCTGACAAAGGACCCTTAATTTCTTCTGCCATTTAATTCACCTTGACAATACCGGGAAGATAAATTGGATTTTGCTCTGTTTTCTTTTGGTGGCCTTATCACCCTTATGTTGTGGGTTGAACTGGTTTGCTTGCAGTAGGGGAGAAACTTTAGCCACGTATCTTAAAAGCATCAGGATTGTAAAAGGTGTCGAGTCCCTGCCCGTGGAGGCAGATGGAGGGGACTAGGATGTGAAACCTCTCCTCCATCAAAGCTGTGTCATTTTGTGGATGCATGGGGGAGAGGAGCTTTCTTGCTGTGTTTTTACAGTGGCACTGGGCTGGGTTTATGGACAGGTTTGCTGGAGGAGAACAAGGCTCCCCAGCAAGTCTGTGTGTTCTCCCCTCATCTGGAGGTTTTGCATTGGAGATGAAGACTCCTGTGTCTTATGGTATCGACTCCAGGCTTTGAATGAGCACTGGTTTTCCTTAATCTGAGTGTCAGCACTAGGAAATGCAACTCAAGTCTCTCAGTGCCAGAAAGGCTTGATTCTTTTTGAAACTACATAAAGCATTATTCTTCTATGGTCTCTTTAATAGACTGGTAAAGTTTTCCTCTTTCTTTGGCATTTCAGCAGCAATATACATTTTTAGTTTGACTACAGTCCTTTTGGGATTCCAGCTTCTGTGTGCACACCTACCTCTTTCTAGGATCTTCCTGGAAGTTGAATTAGTAACATTTGAGGTAAGATGGCACAAAAGGTATTGCTGATAGCAGAATGAAGCTGTTCTAGGATCTTCCTGGAAGTTGAATTAGTAACATTTGAGGTAAGATGGCACAAAAGGTATTGCTGATGGCAGAATGAAGCTGTTCCAGTTTAGGGTAACAGCTTGGTTGTCCAAGTGGGTCGTAGAGCCCTGCAGCTGCTGTGCTGTGATGATTGTGGCTTGTGAAGCCCCTCAGTTGTGCAGGATGTGCACCTCATCCCAGCACAGGAAAGCAAATTCTTGTGTACCTCCCTGCTAATTGATAGGAAGGGTGGAGGAAGTGAGTCTGTGACACGTTTGAGGCAGGAGAAGTTCCAACTAGAGATGCAGAAAAGTGTTATTTCCCACCAGGTTCAAATATTGGAGCAAATATCTGAAGGGGCTGTGAAATATCCACTTTGGAGGTGGCTCCAAGGGGATGTGGAACTCCTCACAGTTTTGGGTTTGTATCTTGCCACTGGAGGTGAACCAGAGGGAGCAAAGAGCCTTCTCATCCCCCAAAGAGACACTCAAGTTGTGTGTTCTGTAAGTGAGAGAAACCAAGCATGAGTACAGTGGAAGGAAAGAACATAATTATCATCCCTGATGTAAGAACCATGCCAAAATGTTTTCCAGGTTGAGGATTTATATTGCAAATGAACATCAACCTTGGATGGTGTTACCTCATGCAGAAGGGTAACTAAATGCACATTATTTTAATTCTAGGAAACAGTGGAGGGAAAAAGCTTTTGCTCTGAATTTGCCTCTGAAACGTAAGAGATGGGGCATTTCTATCCCTGAATTTTTATTTTTTTTAAAGCAAAGCTAGCAGTGTCTTCTGGAAAACACATGGATTAATAGGATAGATTCAGCTGGGTTGGTCTCGTGTTTACATGTTGGGTTTTCTGATAGAAGAAAATTCTTCCTCTTTAGTTGTCACTGGATTTTTTATTTAATCAACAGTATATTGCAAATAGAGATATAAAAAATACTATTTATATAGATACTAATAAATATATGTTAATATAGTCGTGCATTTTGAAAATGCACTTTTTTTTTCTTAATGCCCGTTTTGCCATAGATATTAGAGAAAATTTTGTATAGTAGATGAACTCAGTTTCAGGCTTTTTAATTGCATTTGGTAAAGAAAATTATGTGCTTTGTACCTAAAGGAATGTTTAAATCAGGTTTTAGCTGAGATCTTCAAGTGTTCAGATCTTCAGAATGAAGTGGAGTATGTTATAGGACAAGTTAAAGAATATCCATATTTAAATCAATACTAAGATTTACAGATGCTAAATAGAGAATTAAGGAGGAAAGAGATAAATAGGATTTTGTAGCCTTTCAAAACTTGGGAAACAGGCCCATAGATTGGTATAAGGGTAGGGAGAGCTCCCTCACCATCTGATCCCTTTTCCATGGGGTCAATCCTGTAGGAACTGACCAGTGTGGGTCCCTTTATCCATGGGGACAGTCCTGTAGGAACTGACCGGTGTGGATCCCTTTACTCATGGGTTCAGTCCTGTAGGAACTGCTCCAGTGTGTGTCCCTTTATCCATGGGGTCATTCCTTCAGGAACTGACCAGTGTGGGTCCCTTTATCCATGGGGTCAGTTCTGTAGGAACTGACCAGTGTGGGTCCCTTTATCCATGGGGTCAGTCCTGTAGGAACTGACCAGTGTGTGTCCCTTTACTCATGGGGACAGTCCTGTAGGAACTGACCGGTGTGGATCCCTTTACTCATGGGTTCAGTCCTGTAGGAACTGCTCCAGTGTGTGTCCCTTTATCCATGGGGTCATTCCTTCAGGAACTGACCAGTGTGGGTCCCTTTATCCATGGGGTCAGTTCTGTAGGAACTGACCAGTGTGGATCCCTTTATCCATGGGGTCAGTCCTGTAGGAACTGACCAGTGTGGGTCCCTTTATCCATGGGGTCAGTTCTGTAGGAACTGACCAGTGTGGGTCCCTTTATCCATGGGGTCAGTTCTGTAGGAACTGACCAGTGTGGGTCCCTTTATCCATGGGGCCAGTCCTGTAGGAACTGACCAGTGTGGGTCCCTTTATCCATGGGGCCAGTCCTGTAGGAACTGCCCAGTGTGGGTCCCTTTTCCATGGGGTCAGTCCTGTAGGAACTGACCAGTGTGGGTCCCTTTTCCATGGGGCCAGTCCTGTAGGAACTGCTCCAGTGTGGGTCCCTTTTCCATGGGGTCAGTCCTGTAGGAACTGCTCCAGTGTGGGTCCCTTTTCCATGGGGGTCCCTTTACTCATGGGGTCAGTCCTTCAGGGACTGCCCAGTGTGGGTCCCTTTATCCATGGGGACACACGTCCTGCCAGGATCCTGCTCCAGCACGAGTTTCCCATGGGGCCAGAGGTTCCCTTGGGCATCTCCTTGCTCTGGTGTGGGATTTTCTGTGGGATTCAGACAGATCTCAGCCCCACCACAGACCCCCATGGCCTGCAGGGTACAGCTGCTTCACCCTGGGCTCCACCACAGGTGGTGGAAGCAGAAAAGGCTTGAGATGGGTGGTGTAGCCTCATTTTCTTTGCTGTTTTAACACTGAGGTTTTCCAGGGATGTTTTGTATCGTTGTTTGGAGTCTGTGAAGATGGTTAAGTAGGAGAGCATTTCTGAAAAGCTGGGCAAGAGTTATCAGTGCAAAAAAGCTGGAATGAAAGAACTGAACTCCATGATCCTTGTAGGTCCTTTCCAGCTCAGAATATTCTGTGTTTTTGTAACTCCCTGTATTTAGGAATTTGAGGATATTTCGGGTATTTAGACTTGAAGAGAAGCAGTTTAAGGGCAGTGAGAAGTGAGTAAAACCTTCCCTTTATGGCAGCCTGGGTAAATTTGCAGGGTTAATTTCAATTATGACATATTTGAAAATTTGTCCTGCTTGTAGGGAGCAAAGAGATTGGACTTTTTCCCTGGAAGGTGTCCTGGGAAGCTGTGATTCCCCGGGCCACACCAGTGCTTTTTTCCCCCACTCCAGTGATTTCAGAGCAGAGATTGATGGGCCCCTCTTCCTTAATGAGTTTGCTGAATTGATTTTATCATTGCTTTTTGTCACTTTCCTAGAACTAACATGGAAATGACAAAAAAAAAAGGTCCAAGTGACAACACCCAAGCGTGGGGTGTTAAAGTTGATAAGACCTGGGATCATCAGCAGCCATAATTGACAAATAATACCCCTCATAAATACTGCCAGTCTTTTCAATTAGTTTTCATCTCAAATTCGGGATGCAAAATGATGGCCTGTCAAGTGACAATGGATGACAAAAATTAATAAATTGTCTTCTAAATAGTATGGACACTTAAGAAAAATTGGGCAGCCAATTTAGCACAGCATGAACCGGGGGGAACCTTTTGTACTGTTGCCATGCCACTAATGTTGTCTGGGTCTTTATTAATGGTGCTTGGCTGCTGCTGACAGTTTTGTTGCTACTGGCAACTTTCTTCATTAAAATTAAAGCCAGCGTCAAATCCCATTAGCCGCACTCTGGGTACCTTGCATTTTTATTTTTATTTTTTTATTTTTTTATTTATTTGTCTTTACAAAACTATTCTTTATCTATAGGAAGTTGGGAAGGGTGGTTAAAAATTAGTCTTTAGTCTTGTTCATGGCTGATCACTTAATAAATAATGGATTATATTGGGTTTTGTTTTTTTTTGAGGGAGATTGTCTCCAACATTTTACAGCTTTCCTAGTCCACAGCCAAGTGACTGCACAGAGAAATCCATAAATGAGCTTTATAAATTACCTTTTCTGATCATGGTATTCTTCTGTGTTGCCTGCAAGCCACTTGGATCTGGGATACTGTGTCATAAAACAATCGTAGTCTCTGGAGCAGCTTCTGTTCTTGTTGTCTCTCCCTCTCAAATATTAATGAGGTTAAAACTGAGGGATCAACATGTGTGCGAGATCACTCTTTAAAGGAAAATAAAGTGTGCATCTTTACATTATTTTGGGAAGGAACAAATATCTTTGTTTGTGGAAACATCTTTTGAGTTTCTGCTTTAATAACTTATGGATTGACTCCTTAATCTGAAGGAGGGCAGGAATGGATGGGATATTGGGAAGGAATTGTTCCCTGGGAGGGTGGGCAGGCCCTGGCACAGGGTGCCCAGAGCAGCTGTGGCTGCCCCTGGATCCCTGGAAGTGTCCAAGGCCAGGTTGGACACTGGGGCTTGGAGCAGCCTGGGACAGTGGGAGGTGTCCCTGCCATGGCAGGGGGTGGGACTGGATGAGCTTTAAGGTCCCTTGCAACCCAAACCGTTCTGGAATTCCATGACTCTTTTTAACAAGTCTTAATAAATGATGAATAAGTCTTAATAAACAGATAGCTTGTAATAATAGACTTTGCCATATCTACTGTCACTACTGAGTGTTCTAAAACATTAAAAAGCTGAGTGACCAGTGCATTAAATTCCCAGGGCAATCTGTATTCTGCCTTACAGACCACACATGAAGAAATTCAAGGCTTTTCAGAGAAAAATGTGTGGAAATCAGGGAAAAATTCCTTCCAGAAACATCCCTCAGGTGTCCTTCCAGGAATGCTCAAAGTGGAACGTGATCTTTCACTCTTTGTGGTGCATCACACTTTGCCACTGCATTGTATCTCAGTTTTCTCCAGGAGTAGATATTTCCAAGAGGATTTAGTTGTTACAATATCTTGGTAATTGTACTGCTCTGGACTTGGGGGCCAGACTTCCCTGGCTGGTGTCACATTGTGTTCTGACATAATTTGGGTACAAGCCAGTGATCCGAAAATGTGTCACAAGGCTTCTGATAGATGGAAATGCCTCATGAAGCGCAAAATATGGCTTGGCTTTACATCTCTGGAAGGGTTAGAAGTAGATTGTGTTTAAGGATCCTTCCAAGCCAAAGCATTCCTGAATTCCACATCTCTCTGATGGGGATTGGACAAAGAGAGGTAAAGTCTTCTGGTGACAGCTTGATTTTGCTGTTGTCACCATAGAAATGCCTTTTGATTCAGGAGTTGGGATGGTTTGGTAGCCCCAGGGCTAGCAGCAGGAAACTGCAGGTAAAGCCAGGCTGAAGGCAGTGCCAGCGGGGTCCTTGCAGAAAACCAGAAGTGCTGAATCCAAAACCACATTTAAACATTCACTGTGCTTGGGAATGGTCTCGTGTGGTAAGTGATAAACAATTAACAGCTCAAATGGTCCTTTAAACTGGTGCACTTCTGCAGCAATTTTTGGGCTGAAAGATGTGCTCAAATCTGGATTTCAGTTCATCTGAAATGTGGGTTGAGTGACCCTATCATTCACAAGAATGGATACTTGATAGAAATGAAATAAACTGGTGACATCAAATTAGCATCCATCTAATAAATCCAAGCTGTGCCTTTAGCTCTTCTGCTAAATCTTCTTGGTTTAAAAAAATAAATAAAAAAAGGTGTCAGTAGTTAATTGTTGACTAAAGCTTAATATCTGTTGAAGCAAATGAGCCATGAAATACACTACACAGGAAGTATTGTATCTGGAGTGATTTTAACATTAAAACAATATTACAATTTTTAACTTGCTGACACAATATGCAGAATCCTTTATTTTGAAATTGCCCTGATTAATGCTAAGCTCAGGAAGTGGGGAAGAGGAGGAGTGAGTGCTGTATATAAAGCAATGCAGACCAGGACTAAACGAGCCTTTTCTTCTCAGAATAATATTAAATAACAATAAAGAAATTTTGGGGTGTCTCAGGATATTACTTTGGGAATCCTAATAATAACTTTGTCAAAAGCATCGATTTATAATTTCTCAGAAAAGTTCTTTCAGTTGACTGGCACTGGCAATGTTTTACATTCTGTTAACTTGACTTTCTATAGCAACAACTGTGGTAAAAATGGGTGAGTTCTGCTCCTGACAGCAGTAACTTGGCCTTTTTGCTGTAACAATTTAAGAACATGGGGTGAAAAACCTGTTCTTGAGAGCTGTCTTTAAGTTGTACCCTTAAATCCTGGGAAATGGCCTTGGATAGGTTTTCCCTGGGCTCAGGGAGCTGTTGGAGATGTGGAGATGCCTTGGTGTAAAAGAATCATCAAATCACATAATATTCTGAACTGGAAAGGATCCATGAGGATCATTCAGTCCAAATCCTGACCCTGCACAGACACCACAACAAGCTGAGGTGGTGTGGGGTGGTTTTCCAGCAAAATTTTACATCCTGTCAAAAGTCTTCTCCCAGTGTGACTCAAGTCATGGTCCTTGGCCAAGACCAGAAGGTTTTTGAGTAAAATAGCTGTACATTTTAATGTATTCCCAGCTGAAGCCAAAATGGTTTTGTTTTCAGGTGATAAAGTACGGATTGATTCATTAAGAAGAAAGAGCAGACAGTTGTGTATGTTGTGCAAAGGGTTATTTAAAAAGATGTGTCTCTGCTGCACCAATGGATAAATCATCATTTTTCTAAGCTCTTTAGCTCCATGACTACTCACACATTCAGCAAGTAGCAGAGGGATGTGATTGTAGCTGTCTCTTTATGCAGTTGTCCTGTGTGTCTTGGCATGTTCTGTATTTCTTACAGTATTCCACTCATGTTGAAGATGGAATTTACATTTTTTGCAGCTTTTTTGAGAATGTGAAACATGATTTTATGAACTCCAGGAAACAGGATCCAGTAGGGAAAGTATTTTTCCTCACTAGGTTCCTGATTTGTTTTCTGCTGTGATGATGAGAGGACAGTGCCCAACATACATTGAGTGCATCTCTGAAGGGCCATCATCACCTTCATTCCTCTGAGTGAGCTGGACTTTGCAGGAGCATCACCAGGAATGCTAACATCACTATTTCATCTATTTTCCTTTTTTTTTTTCTCTTGGTCCTAGGAGAGTTTGGAGGAAAGAGAGCGGGGTGTGTGGATGGAAGAGTGCTGGAGCATCCTGATGGGCCCTGCTCACTCACCCTGGTCTAGTGCAAGGTGTCACTGCCCATGGCAGGCACAAGATGAGGTTTAAGGTCCCTTCCAACCCAAACCATTCTGGGATTCTGTGATCTTTGTGGTGTTGAACAAGTTCAGTGTGTCCTGGCAGACCCTTCTGTAGTGGGGTCATTGGTGCTGATGGTCCTTGACCAGTGGACGAGGTTAAAAGTAGAAAAATGGAGCAATCAGGAAATATTGTTAATTAGAATTATGAAGAAGGTGGTCTTCTACTGCAGATTTTTTTTTTTAAAGGGTATTTATTCTCCTATCCCTACAAAAGTTTGAGGGCCAGAAGTATAACTGTTCAGCAAAATTTATTTTTCAAGGAGGATGCTCCTTTTGATTAAAAGAAAACTAAAATAAATTTTAAAATCCCATTATGAAGCAGAGTTTCTGAGGTTGGTTGTCGAAGGCCTTTTTGATCCCAAAATTTCCTGACATGAAGTGTGAATCATTTCTGTACAATAACATGGAACACAGTTTAAGGAGAAAAAGGAACACACATGCACACACACTTTTTTTTTTTTTTTCCTGCCAGCATTCTTAGGTTTGTTATTCAGCCTGTGCTGTATTAAATTGGATTTTGTGTCCATCATTATTAAAATGTGAAGTGTGTCGGTCACAAAGCATACATTTCAGGGCAGTTAGCTGAATAATTCTTTTCTTTATTATCCCAAATTACTGCTGAGCTCTGGAGAGGTGAGCAGTTTAGCCAATTATTGCCATTTGAGCTGGATTTGTGGGTGATTAGCTCCTGGTCGAATTCAGTCCTGGCAAGGGCTTTGAAGCCTTTCCTTGTGTGATTTTCACAGCGGTGAGGTAGGAATAGACGAGGCTAATGACAGGAAGGTCGCCTGGGTGAGGTGACCTGTGGGGGGGGGGCCCGGGTTTAGCAAATAGGGCATCCACAATAACAAGTGTGTCACTAACCCCGCCGTGCATAATCGGAGTTTTATAGGATTGTTGGAGATGCTGACAGCTCAATTAAAGTGTAACCCTTTGTACCATATAGCCCCGGCAGAATGACAGAAATATTACCAACAAAAAAGGGAGGGGACCACAAGGGAACTGGTTAAAGATCCAGGGTTCTTTTTCTTTCCCCCCCCCCCCCATTGGAGCCTGCACAGAACGGGCTGCAGAAAGCATCCATTTGTGAAATAATAGGTTGTCCAGGGGAGGGGTATGGTGCCAAACATGGCTACAAAAAAAAGCTGCTCTTAAGTGGTCTTCCTGATGTTTCTATGGAAACACTAGAGTGTCGGCAGAGAAAGTTAAAATTGGGTTTTAAGCTTTTCATGGCTTTTCTCCCTTTTCCGCTCCCCCAGCCAAATCCCTGCTTTATATAAAACGCGATAAAGAGAATTTCGGGGATCGGGGAATGCTCCTGTAAGGAAAAGCAGATCCTCTGCCTAGGAGTGGTCGTGCCTACACGAGGATTCCTTATTTTGCATCACGCACCCAAGGCTGTTTTTTGAGGGAAGTCAATGTTTTGTGGCTTCCTTTCCATGCCTGACCCTTCAGCCATTCCTGGACATTCCCGCTCTCGGAGCCTCTCCCACAGTTGTGTTTGCTCGCTCCGGATCTGCTTCCCAACGCTGTTTTTCCTTTGCCCAAGGTAATGATTTGTATCGAAGTGCATTTCACTGGTGTCAGGGAAACCACAGCTGCCAGTGCCAAGGGTTAATAAACCAACTACTGGAGATTATTAAGGGCTGGGGTTCTTTTTTTATTCTATTCTTTTAGCAGTCCAGAGTAACCAAAATAACTCTTGGAAGGCAACAGAGGCAGAAACTACTGCAAGACAGGAAAATAATGTGATTTTCTCATGCTGTGTCCTGTTCAGAGAGGTAAATGAGTTAAAGGATGTGCCAGACCTGGTTGCATTTCATAACACACTTGAATGTTCAGCTCCACAAGAAGGATGTGTGGTGGCTGTAACTGTAGAGTTTGCAATGTGCTGTTGACTTTAGTCTCATTTTAGAAACAGTCATAAAGCAGGGTTAAGGAAAGAGTGCCCCTGTCCCAAAGCTGCCAGCTGAAGAAGAACTCAAGAAGAGTTGTGGGAACTCGTGCATCACCTGCAAGATCCAGAGGTTGAAATATTGGAGCAGTCAGTAATCAAGACCAGGTTGGATGGAGCTTGGAGCAACCTGGGATCGTGGAGGGTGTCCCTGCCCATGGCAGGGGGTGGAATAGGATGGTCTTTAAGCTCCCTTCCAACCATTCTGGGATTATAAATGAAGATGCAGTAACAGTGAACACTAAGTTTGTTCTTCCCATTAAGTGTGTCCTTAGTGCTACTGCTCTTGCAGGAATTTGGTGGCCGTCCTTTGGTGGCAATCTTCGTTGCTGGTGCTGTGATGAACTGTAAGAGTTGCTTAATCAGCACTGGGGGTTTTTTCAGTACCTCTTTCTAATTTTCTTTCCTAGCTTGTGTACAGAGAGCTTGGAAAATAATGAGTTGCAGGTTGATTGTCCTTCAAGTTTAAGCAAAGCCATTATCTTCTGCTCCCCAAGTCAGGTGTTAGAGCCTCTCTGTTCTTTGTCTTCAAATGGAAATCATGGCTGATCAGCCCCAGCATTAGGTAACCATTCATGGAGTAATTACCTGCTGTGCAGTCACTGCCTGGTGTTTAGGGAATGTTAGAAGAGAATTGGGTGCAGTGTTCTGATTTCATTTTCTCGTAAAGGCGCAGAACATAAATTTGAATAGTTTCTGCAATGTGGGAGCATCTTTGTGGCAAAACTCTGCCTGCTGCTGTGCCAGTTTTTAAGGGAGGTGGGAGGGATTTTCTATGTGCACAGCTGTAGTAAGAACATACAGGGTTTTGGAGGGTTTTTTTTTTTTTGCAATGTTATTGTTAGATACTGAAGTTGGAGAATGTTTGAGCTCTCCTGTTTTCAGAACTCTTCAGAGTCATTCCAGGCTCTTACAAGAGTTGCGCTTTTTTTGTTGGTTTTTTTTTTGTTTGTTTGTTTGTTTGGTTTGGTTTGTTTGTTTGTTTTGGGTTTTTTTGTAGTTCAGTTGGTCCCCAGTTGTATTCTGCTACTGTAAGAAGACATAGAATTCCAAAATAGTTTGCGGTGGAAGGGACCTCAGAGCTCACCCCATCCACCCCCCCTTCCTCTAGCCCAAGGTGCTCCAAGCCCTGTCCAGGCTGGCCTTGGACAGTTCCAGGGACAGCCACAGCTTCTCTGTGCCAGGGCCTCACCACTCTCACAGGGTACAATTCCATCCCAATATCCCATCTATCCCAATTTCCCTCTGGCAGTGTGAATCCATTCCCCTTGTCCTGTCTCTCCAGGCCTTATCCAAAGTTCCTTTCCCTCTTTTTTATAAGCCCCTTTTAAGTATCAGCAGGGACAGTTTGCTACAGGTTTCCAAGTATAAAAACTTAAACCAGCTTCATGTCTCATTGACCAAAAGACCAAGCAACATTCCCTTAAATTCTGGGGGGGAAAAGACTTCAGTCTGGGAAACTGAGAAAACAAGTTACTTTCTTATGGAAGGATTCCCCATACATTGGGAATCTTCAACAGTTCATTTCCTAGAGGATTTTAGGTTTAAAGAGAGAACAACATGGTCTAGGTGAAGGTGTCCTTGCCCATGATAGGAGAGGGAATGAAGTGAGCTTCCAACCCAAACCATTCTGGGGTTCTCTGACTCTCTGTGTATCAATGAGTCAGTCATTACCAAAAGCTTCTCATGGCATGCAGCTATTGTTTGGAGGTGAAACAGTTTGAGCTGGTATGTGCCATATGCTGGAAGAATGGACTTTAACACCAGAAACCTGTTACAACTAAATCTTCTGGAGGAAAAAAAATATAACTGAAAAATTAATCTCTTTTTTACTGTCAGGTGGCCTCAATGCTGTTGGACAGACAGTGCAGAGCTGGCTGGTCATTGAATCCTGGGGGTTTCACCAGCATTTGTTCTCCACATTAATAGATTTACAGGAAGTGGGTGTTTTATTGACCAGAATTTGTATGTAACAATTAGTCTGTGATCCTGACTGAGTGGCTGCCTTCAGAGTTATTTGAAGGAGGAGGTTTCTCATGACTGAGAGTTTTTCTTTTCTGAGCAGGATCCACAGGAGGTGTAGAAAATTCCCAGCAGTGTTAGCTGCTGATCATGGCTGTGGGAGCTACAGACCTGAGTGGAAAAATAGGAATTTATGTTCTTAATGATGAAGTGTGACATTACCTGTTTCATTCTGTCAGAACAACATCAGGTAAACAATATGGGCTCAGCTAAAAATTAGGAAGGGGGAGAAACAAAAGGCTGGCAGAAGTTTGCACCTGAGCCATGGCAGTGGGGTAAATTTCTGAAAGAAAATAGAAACCAAAGTGGAATCATGGAATGGTTTTGGTTGGATGGGATCTTGAAGCTCATCTGGTTCCAACTTCTGCCATAATTATAGGTACCATATTTCCTTTTCCAGAAGGTCCAATCTTGGCTCTGCTGACTTCAAAGACCATTTTTAAGGCTTCTCACCTGCCAGCATCTTCAGTGCAGCATTAACCAAGGGGTCACTTTCTGAAATGCTGATAATTTGCTATTTAAAACCTAAAATATTTCTCTAGAACAAATCGGTGATTTTTTTGTCACTGAGTTGTTACTTAAGCAGGCAAGGTTTTGAGCTCACAGAAGGCACCCAGAGCAGCCAGATTTTTGCTGGTTGCTGTGTATTCAGGTGAACTGGGTGTAGTAGATGCCCTGGTCCCTTCACCAGTGCTGGGTGTGTTGTTTTCTTTCCACCTTGGCTCCAATCAATCCGATGCTGGCGGCTTTTCATTAGCTGCTCCTGCTCCCACGGTAATGGTGGGACTGCAGAGCCTGCTGGCAGTCTGTAACTTCCCCAGGTGCCCTGGAGCTCAGCAGCCTAAGCTGATTGACTCAGTTAGGGCCCCAGTCCCTAACAGCAAATGCAATCAATAAATCTTTGTTGGTAAATAATTGCTATCGAACAGAGTTTTAATATAAATTTATGAGTGGTGTTTTATCACAGCTTGAGGCTACAGCAAGCCACTGAGTGATGGATTTCAGATCACACTTGCATTCATTACATTAACTTTGTAAGTTATTTAAAGCTTGTACACTTAACATTGCTTTTGGCTTGCAATGACCTCCTGGGAGTAGATGTAGCACGCACATTACTAATGGAGAGCCAGCTCTGTTCGCTCCCTGGATCCTCCAGCAAAACCCAGGGACTGAGCTCCATGCACTCCACTTGCAGCCTTTTTCCTCCAGCTCCTTCAAAACACAAGCTGGAGGATTCACCATTCCTCCCTTAAACACAGAGTTGCAGTTTTGGAGGGAAGGTGGTAAAAAAAAAAAAAATCTATTTGAGGTGTGAAGTTCTGCTCTGTTTGTGTGGAAATCAGAGGTGTTAAATTCTTCGTGTTTGGTCTGGAGGCTTTGGAGCTGCACCCACAACTGCCCATGGAGGGCTGTGAGAAATTAAAGATTTCATACAAATTAGGGGAAATAGCATCATCCAATTAACAATTATTTGAGGCAGGGATTATTTAGACCAAAAGAATTGGTATTTGGAGTAAAAGATTTATGTGGGCTCTTAATGCATAGCTTGGGAACTCAATGGGATTTTTCCAGTGTGCTGTGTGTGTGTGGGGACCTGTTTGGCAGTGACTGGGGTTGTGCCCGAGCTGCCTCTGAATTGCCTTGGAGGTACCAGGGGTCAGCAGGAACCCCTGGATTTCATTTCCTCAGCACAGGATCTGATGTGACTCAAATGTAGCCGTGATGTGACTGAAGCAAGGGGCTTTTTTTTAAATTTCTTTTAAATAACATTTCCTCTCATGTGGGCCTTTTTTTTTTTTTTTTTTTTTACTTATAGCTAACATTAAAGTGCATTTATAACTGATCTAAACTCTGATTCTAAGACCATTTCTCCAGACCATTCTATAAAATTACCACAGAGTGGTGGCCTTGGGGATAAAAGCTGTGGTTTATATGGGCTGCTTTGCTTTATAGCACTTTAAGTTAGCTCCTTGTATTCACAGCAGTTTGCTCTTCAGGTACTCCAAGATACTTTTAATTATCACATAATGTGAAAATGATTCTGTTTGCCGAAGGAATGCCTGAAGAATATGGATTAGGAAGTCTAGTTTGTTAGTTAGGCACAAATAGGTCCATCATCCGTATTCAGTTCTGAGCTGGGTGGGCTGGTTTTTGTTTGTTTGTTTGTTTGTTTTTTACATTAAAGCACAGAGTTCTGCTTTAAAAACATGGTAAAACCTCATTTTGAATAATTTTCTCAATTTAGATCCAAAACTAGAATGTCATCATTCATACTTAGATAGTAGCAAAACTTTAAGTAGTAAAAATCACGACCGTGATAGATTTTTACTCTTTATTGTGATTATAATTGACACAAATTGAAAATTACCTAAGTAATGACATGTTTTCTCTATAGCAAAGGAGCAGTTAAAAGGTTATGAAATATGTACATTTTACTGGCTTCAAAACTTGAAAAAAAATGGCAAAGGGAAAAAAAATTCCCATTGTGATCTTTACTGCTTTTTCCCCATTAGAAGGTCTGAAGAACAAACCAGTGCAGGGAAACAGTAATTTTTGATCCCCACGACACAGCACTAACTAGAATTGGGTCCCCCTAAACACCAGTGCTGTGCTGCAGGTGAGGTATGAAAGATGGGAAAGGTGAAGAGACAGATCACCTCCTATAGACAAACAGGAGAGTCAAAGGCAGAAATAAGCTTTCATTTTTTAATAGAAGAAAACAACGTCTCCAAGTGCTGGCAGACAGTAATTGGGCTGAGCAGGAGCTTTTGTGAGGAGGCATTTCAGAAGCCCCGTTCTCCTTGAAAAAGTTGGAGTTCTAGCAAGGAGGAGAACAAAAAAATACAGACATGTGACCTGCAGAAAGGCATAAAGTTGTGAGTTTGGATAACTGTGCTATTCAGGTATCCAGCAGGAGCTTTTCTTCATGGCCCCATCCGTGGAGTGTGTTGGGAAGGGTTCTTATCTGAAGTTCTATTCCAGCTGCGTGGCCAGGAGCAGAACTTCTACTTGAGTGGAGCTGACCCACGTTCCCTCCTGGCTTTGGGATAGGGTCTGCAGAGGGATCACTTCATAAAGCTGCAGGTTTAATGGGAAAACAACCAGTGGAACTAATTTTCTAGGTTTAAACCACTTTTAACAAGAACTCCATGGGAGTTGGAAGCACTGTGCTTGCTAGGGCATCTTTCTATGTTCTGTTTTCCCTTTATTTTAATTGCCTTGTATGATGAGAAGGGGAAAACTTGTTTTATAGGGATTAGGGAGCTGAAATTCATGTTGGGTGGATTCCTAGTTGTGATTTATTGAAATGGATATGTGTCCACTTTGATCAGAGCTTAATTTGTGACACCAGTCACTGTGTCCCTGTGGTAGGTACTGAGCATAGGATCTCCACTGGACATTCCACTAAGGCTTTGCACAACCATAATACTGTCTGGATCCATTAGGAGCTGCCTTCTGGCTTGGGTTTGGAAATTAAAATTTCCTAAGGAAGTATATTCTTCATTTACTACCCGGAGTGTTCTACAGCATGTGGTATTTTATTTTTCAAAGTGAATTTTGATTTTGTAGCTGAGAACAAGTCAATGTACAGTAGCAGTTCCTGTCTATCTGTTGGAACACAATGATGACTTTTTATCTTTGCTGTTGTGGCTGCCCCATTCCTGGAAGTGTTCCAGGACAGTTTGGACAGGGCTTGGAGCCACCTGGTCCAGTGGAAGGTGTCCCTGTGCATGGCTGGGGGTGGAACTGGATTTAATGTCCCTTCCAACCCAAACCATTCTGGGATTCTGTGATCAATGTAATTCATCCCTGATTGAATATGGTGGGAAGGTGATTCACTTTGCCCACCTCCTTTCTTCTCCAGTCACACCTCTGTCATTAAATTATCTAGGATTTACGTGAAACACTTAGTATTTGCTCTGGTTTTGTTTTGCTACTCTTGCCTGGGATTGGGGTTCCTTTTGCTGGAAGGAATTAGCCAAGAGAGGTTTTCATGGTGGTGTCACCTTTGTGCAGAGGGAATGAGAACACAGATGTGAATGAGAACACAGATGTGTGCTCTTCTGTGGGCAGGGAATCCCCAGGAGCATGCTGGAGGGAGAGGCCACACAGCAGGATCTTCCCTCCACCTGGGGCTCATCACTTATTTTAGAAGGCAAGGAAATGCACAGCATGGTGTCTTCATCAGCTAGGAACCCATGTGGGTCGCACTAAAATGTGTTTTTCTGAGGCATGGCATTCAAGGAAAAAGAGGGTTTTTCTACCCATTGGACAAAGCCAGTGGAGGGAATGTGCATTCTGGGAGAGGCAGGGGAAAGAGTGTCACTTGCAGGAGAAAGCCTGTCTGGAAATGCTCGTCTGGAAAGGCAATTCTCTTCCCTCTGTCTGTGTCTTAGGCAGTTGTGTGTTGTCTGTGTGGTCGTTTCAGCTTTTCTCTCTCTCTCCCCCACCAGGGGATGCTGCTAAAGCGGAGTGGCAAGTCCCTGAACAAGGAGTGGAAGAAGAAATATGTGACACTGTGTGACAACGGCGTGCTGACCTACCATCCCAGCCTGCATGTGAGTACTGCCTGCTCTGGGAACACCCAGCCCTGACAAGAGGCTCAGGCATGGCTTTGGTGAGACCACTGTGCTGAAAGAGCTTCTTCCTCTTTCTGCATTCCCTTCCCTCTCAAAGAATCATCACCTGAAGTGAAACTCCCTGCTGCAAGTCTGAGTGCACTGCAGTTCCTCTGACTCTGCTGGAACTGGGGCTTCCTGGCATCCCAAGAGGCTCCTGGAACTGTTTAGGGCTTTTTTTTCTGCTCATTCTTTTATGGACTTGTTGTTGTTTCCAGGGTTAAAAACCAAGTCTTTTACAATAAAAAGTTTCCTAGAGGTAGTAAAGAGTGAGGAGAGGTCTTTTTCAGTGTACAGGGCTTGTGGTTTATTCAGGAGTATTTCTGAGCAGCTTTTTGGAAATGGCATAGCCATTAAAATATGTCCCATATAACTTTTCCATGTTGAGGCATCTATCCTTGTCCCAAGGATGCTGTCTGTCCCTCAGACTGTGTGGCACAACTCCTGGTATGGATTTGGGAGTAGAAGGAGCACAGAGGTCCCACTCAGGACTAGTTCACCCTAAGAATCATGGTGTGACCCTCACCAAGGTAAAATATATATTATAGATATATATTAAAAGAGAGAGAGAGGATATGAAATATATAGACTTATAGAAATAGCTATCTACATATATAAATATATATATATATATATATATAAATATGTATGTATATATTTTATTTGTATATATGTAAAATATATGTCTATTTATATTATATATGTGTATATATATATATATATATATATATGTGTGTGTGTGTGCGTGTGTGTGGTTTTATATGATATCTGATCTTGTATTTTATCATCATCCCACATATCCAAGTCAGAGGGTTGCCACTTGCAATGTTTTTAGGGTCAGTTGTTTGACCAAACCTTTTGGTAACATCTTGAGCTCCCGGGCACTTTTACATTAAGGAGTGAATATCAAGGTTTTGATGCATTTTCTATAAATTCTGGCGTTTATAGACCTGCACCTGGAACTGGCAGGAAAGTTCTGCTTTAGATGGCTGATGTCTGAGGAGCATGGAACCCTAGAATCATTAAGGCTGGAAAGCACTCTAAGATCATCCAACCCAGCTATAGTCCAGCACTAAACTACGTCCCCAAGTGCCACATCCATGTCTGGCCACACTGATGCTGTGCTTGCCCCCACTTGCTGTTCCATGTCTGTGGAATATGAGCACTTTTTCCCTGCCTTGACACGAGATTTTATGGTCTCAGATCCTGCCATAATGATGCTTTGCTCTGGTTTCTGATGTGATGTCCATGTCTCTTAAAAATGATGTGGTAAATTAGATGACAAGTAGCTTCA
This sequence comes from Lonchura striata, assembly GCF_050655825.1. Taxonomy (NCBI): domain Eukaryota; kingdom Metazoa; phylum Chordata; class Aves; order Passeriformes; family Estrildidae; genus Lonchura; species Lonchura striata. The sequence goes on from NC_140709.1 coordinate 37,830,148, forward strand.
AGGCATTGCTGCTTCCCATCAGAAACCTTGTCCCTCAGCCCTTGTGTTCTGGAGCAGGGTTTTCACTGCTCCTTTGTGTGATGTAGTTCACGTCTTTCTGCCCAATTTGGTCACTTTTAGTGCCTCTAAATGTGACTAATTCTGCTGTGAAGTAGCCCTGAAACACCCAAATGTGTGTGTTGGCACTGCTCCCAGAAGGGAAGCGTGGATTGTGCGTGCCCCGTGGAGCTGCCACCTGAGTGTGCTTTCGATTGTGCCAGTCATCAAGCGAGGAGGGGGCTGTTGTGTGTGCCCTGGCCCCTTCCTGGCTGCTGCAAAAACCTCCATTGTTCCTGGCAGGGCCGTGCATGTGTGAGTTTTTCATTGCTCTGGCAGACAATGGAGAAACTTCTCCTCTGCAGGCTCCCCCGGAGCTGCAGCATCTCCCCCAGAGTGAGAATCCACTGAGGTTATACGTAATTACTTTGAGATTAGAGGTAAATCCATTGGAGATTAGAGAGAATCCATTTAAAGAAGAAGTAATTACCCAGCCTGTAATTGTTTCCCTCTGTCCTCCACCATGCCTCCCCACCCCATGAAGCAGGTGCTGGGCTCGGTGTTGCTGTTTCCTCCCTGCATGGATCAGAGGGGTGTGTGAGGGAATTACAAATATTTTCAGTCACACTCCCAGTACATTTTGTACTAAACTTTGTTGTCAGGAGTGTCACAATTTCTTCTTGGGGATTGCCAGGTGAGAGGGTCTTCCCCCAAACAGAGCTCTGATACTGTGTTTCTGGTTTGGTTTTGATGGTTTTTGTCAGTTATACTTTGTTCCTTTTTTTCACAATGAAGCAATTAATTTTTAATGTTGTGCTTGCATTGCTGTCTGGGATAATTTCTTGCATTGTTTTGAAAAATCAGGGCCTTATTCCTATCAAGTTTCCCATTAAGCAGCAGTGAAGAAAAGAGCTTTTGTTAGCCATCTAAATTCAGTTTCCTAAACTTGTGCAAAGCCTAGCTTTAATCAGATTTGAGTAGTTTCAAATGTGCAGATCATTTTAATTAATCAAAATGTTGCCTTTTTAATTCTGGAGTGAATTTTTAATTGCAGTGAAAGATGGGCTGGCCTCTAGTGGTGGCAGAAAAAGGAAATTCAGGGGATCACTTTGTCTGTCCAGCCTGTGGTTTGAGTCAGAGCCTTGTGTTTGAAGGGCAAATTGCAATGTTTAGTGGCTGATAGTGTGATAGTGAGCACTGTGTTAAATATTGCTCCGGGTTTGGCCACGGGTGGATCAGTTGTCTCTGCCAGATGCATTCATTGGCAGCTCAGGCACGAAGCAGTGGTTTTAATGTAGAAAATAGGTACTGCAGGATCCAGCCCTGACATCCTCCTTGAAAGCATTGCCTGCAGAATGAAAGGTTTTGGGGTGGGGAGGGAAAATCAAATGAGGCCCTTTCTTGCAGAGGAGGTGTCCCTGGGAGGGTCAGGCCTGTTGGGCAGGGCGGCGTGCTGAAATGAGCACAGCATTGTGCCAGCTACATGAGTGGCTCCTGATGCCACCAGGCTGATGTTTGACACAATAGCGAAATCCCTCTCCTTTCTTTTCAAGAAAGTGGGGGGAGAGGAAAACGGGGGAAGAAAAATATGTGTACATAAGCACCCTACTGTGTCCTGACTTGGTCGTGTCAGGTTTTTTCAAGAGCCTCAAACCTTCCCGTCCCTTGGGACGCTGAGGAGCTCTGCCGATAGAAAATGGTTGGGGATAATGAGAGAGAACTTTGACCCGCAGGCTTCAAAGTTCACCAGAGCTCCCTATTCATCTTGGGCTTCTGGAGCAGAGCCGTGGAGTGGATCACTAAAATTCTGGCCAGCAAATTCTATGTCAGCCTCCCCAAAGGGCCCCAGGGGAATTTGCCAAGGCATCTCCTGGCTTTTTAATGGCGGGATGCTCCTGGAATGCATTCACCAGGATACCTGCTGGGCAGCACTGCTTTATCTGAGCCTTCTCCCGATGAATAGCTGATGATGTCTCACCACTGGCTGCCTGCCACAGGGCTGCCAGCGTGCCACAGGTCAGCACGTGACAAAGCTTTAGCTGTGGACATCCGTTCTCTGCTCCTGTATCTTCACCATCGCTGCGCCTCGTTTACAAAAATAAGGAAAAGGGGAAAAAAAGGCTGAAAACAGCTATTTTTTGGTAAGGCCAGTTTTCCCCTTTTATGTTTAGTTTGGTCTAGATTTGATTTCAAATAAAAGCACAGTGCTGGGGCACCTTATGGGGGAAGAAGAGCTTCTTAAATACGTGAGAAGGAAGGTGTGATGCCTATCTAGAACACACCTGGTACACAAACCCCATGTATCTACACAGCAAGGCTGGTGTTTGCTGGCTGCAACCTTTAACCTTCATCTCCACTGCTCTCGTGTGATAACCTGGGGATTGTAAACATGACTGGGGGTGGGGGGAAATCTGGCTTTATCTCCATGAGAGAGGTGTGGATTCACCTGTTTTGCTCAGTTCATCTGACAGTAGCCACAGTTCCAAATTCTCCCTTAAATGCAATGCTGGCTGACTGGGCAGCTCACATGAGCATTAGCAGTGTCATTCTATCCTCAAATATATTGGATGTTTTTAGTTTGTTTTTTTTTTAAAGGCAACATTTCAGCCTGATAAGGAGTCAGATCCAACACCAGGCTAAACTTGGCACAAGAGCTTCAGTAATACATTATATGGACACATTCTCTGGAGAGACCCTACAAACACTGTAAAATTCCTTAAGGCTTAAGGTGTTGTTTGAGCTTTCTCTGTTTGGCCATTTCCTCCAGGCAAAGCAGATGGTGAGAAGCACGAGGCTTTAGAGAATGTCCTCTGTGTTGGTATCTGGAAGTGTTGTAGCTCCATGCACTTTTCTCAGGTCCCAGCGTTTCTCTCAGAGCTGCAGCTGAAATTTTTGCTACCAGCTCTTGTGATTTTCCAGAACTATTTTGAAACAGAAAGCCTGCTTGCAAATGCAGAATCCCATCTCACCTCATCCTTGAGGGCAGTGTGGTGTCCTGTGTGGCCAGTCAGAGCCTGGTGCTGCTCCAGCCAAGGGAACCATGCTCCCCTTCCCGTTAGGAATATCCCCCACAGCCATCGCTGCAGCTCAGCCTTATTTCCAGGTTGTGTTACCTCGGGCAGTTCAATAGCTCGAGGTGTGTTGTTTGTGTTGCTTTAATAAAAATATTCATGCTCACATATTTCTAAAACACCATTTTGTATGTCAATTTTTCCCCCCCTATTTTTGCTTTGAAGGAATGTAAAGCTGGATATTGGCTGGCTCTGAAGGGCCTTCTAACTGGCATTTCCTACCAAAGCTAATCCTCATATAGCCTTTGGTAAAGAGAGACTTGGAGTGACAGAAGGACCCTGGAAGTGCTCAAGGCCAGGCTGGAGAGGGTTTGGAGCAACCTGGGATAGTGGAAGGTCTCCTTGTCCATGGCAGGGGGTGGAACAGGCTGGGCTTTAAGGTCTGTTCCAACCCAAACCATTCTGGGATTCTGTGTTACTTTTCACATGTGATGTAGCTCTCCCTTCTGGGAAAGCAGTGTTCAAAGCAAATCCTGCAGCTTGAGTATTGATGAAGATAAATCTGAAGCTTTATTGTAGTTACCATTGCATCCGCTAGTATGCCTAAAACATTGGTTAGGGTAGAAGAAAAAGAATTATAGGAACAGTTAAATATGAGTATAGTAATTTCTGATTTTTATAAAGTGCTGCAGCTGTACAGATCACTCAGTTACTTTTGAGCTTCTTGGAAAACTTCTTTATTGTCTTAATCTGAAAGATGTAAGGGAGTGAAGATAAATTTGGGAGAAAGATATAAACTGAAGATCATAGAAGCACAGAATATCCTCAGTAGGAAGTGACCCACAAGAATCTGTCCAGGCCTCTGTGCCCTCAAGGGAGTCGACACTCAGTAGTGTGGCAAACACAGTTGTGCTTTGGCAGAGTGCACAGGCTGGAGCAAACACACATTTCAGTGTCGTATCTGCCTGCTCCTTCTTCAGAAAGTAAAGGGAAATTCTGAGGATCAGAATGAGTTGCAATTTAAAAGGCAAAAGCTAAGCTAATAATTAATCAGGGAGGGTTTATAAAATTAGAGCTTCCTGTCCAGGTGAGCTAACTGCTGTGGGTATAAATGCTTCATAAATTACTCAGGATGGTAAAACTCTGGTTTGTCTTTTACAGCAGCTCTCATTACAAAGGCTGAATGAGAAGTGAAGTGCAAGGGGAAGAGTTTTCTTAAAATTTTATGCAAATAAGTGATCCATTTACAGAAGGACCAACATCCTGTTGCTGTTGTGCTCCAAGTCTTGCCCTGACTTCCTCCCTTGCTCCTGCATCACTGGTGGAGCTGATGAACACCATGCTATAGATAGAACCAGTGGTTTTTACTACTGAAATTTAATGTTCCTGATTCCCAACATGAAGCAAACAGATTCATGATGACCTTCCTTTTTTCAGGACAGAGCACTTTAGGGTGATCAGTGTTTTCCAGAATGCATTCCCATTCCTCTGTTTGTTCTCCTCAGAAAATAACATTTCATGGCTTTCCTTAAGATTAACTGTGTATTATGAAGCTGAATGATATTATGGCCGTGTTTATATGCGAGAGGGGGGACAGCTAATTCCCCAGGACCATTTGATGAATCTATTCCATTGTGGCTCATATCCTGACGCTCCACCCATGGCTCAGGCCCTTCTTGGGAAAAGCGACGAGGACGAGGAGTTGGGGAGACTTGCGGGGTTTTTTTGTTGTTGTTGTTTCTTCTTAGGTGTGCCTGTGGCCCCACACGGAAACCAATCAAGGAGCGATTTATGTTCATTAAGGGCTTGTCAAAACTGAAAAATTTTCTAATCAACAGCGATGTGGCGGCGGCCCCTCCATGGCTGGGAGTGTCGCCTCGGCAGCAGCGGCTCCGTGCCTGTTACAACTCTAGGCTAGGAATCTGCTGATGATTACATTAGGCTAAGCTGCGAAGTAAATGAACCATGGCTTATTTAGGTGCAACTAGCTCCAGTGTAGTCCTGCCCCGCAGGGCACTTTATAGCGTTTTATGGCTTTAAAATTAGTGTAGCTTCCCATTTGCTGCAGGGTGCTGCATGTTATGCCTTTGAACTCAATAAGCAAAGGGAAGGGGGCCTTTTGTTTTTTTCTTCTTCTCCCCCCTCCCTCCTTTTCTTCTTTTTGCAGTTTAGCAATTTTGTTTTGCATCTTTTCCAGACGGCGTTTTGCAATAAAAATGTCTGACTGCCAGAGAGGCACAAAAGTCAGGGCTCCATCCAATTTCCCAGGCTGCTCTTGGTTTGGGGGGAAGAGGATTTGGTTGTTGCTGAGGGTGAACAATAGGTTTTGTGCATCCAGTAGGTCAGCTCACAAAATTGGAATTGTCTTTCAAAAAATACGCAGCACACAGTCTTTAAAATGTCATCCAGAGGTACAACCATAAACTTCCTTTTCCATAATAATTTTTTTATGCCTCAGATCAGGAAACACTATTCGAACCTCAGTAAGTGGAGCCTTAGGAGTATGTCCAATTGAACAGAGGGGGGAAACTGCCACAAAATGAAGGTGTTTTTACAGAATCACAGAGTGGTTTGGGTTGGAAGGGACCTTGAAGCTCATCTCATTCCATCTTCCTGCCATGGGCAGGGATGTCTTCCACTATCCCAGGTTGTTCACAGCCCCATCCAGCCTGGCCCTTGGACACTACCAGGGATAGATTAGAAGCTCATCATCTCTCAGTGGAAACCAGGCAGAGATCTGGGGAGGATTTTTAGCCTGGACCTGCCCTAGTGATGGAAAAACAAGCTTTTGAGAGATTGGAATAGCTGAAAAGGACAAAAAAGTGTGATATTCATACCTGTGTACCATTATAGCCTTGGAAAATCACTGCTCTCAGAGAGCCTCTCATTTCATATGTGGTGCATTGGAAACAGGTGGCAGTGGGACACATGGAAGAAACACAGGGAGGCCTCTAGGAAGGGGCAGATATTATTTTACATTTTAGTGTTGTGACACATGGCTTATCCTGGGGTGAGTGGTTTCAATGTGAGCTTGGAACCCCCTTTGCCCAATGTAAAACTACAACCCAGTGAAGGGCTTTCTCCCTATCCACCACTCTTGTATTATCTGAAAACCCTCAAACTCCATAACATTTTTTATATCCTTGTTTTTGATAATCTGAGCCATGTCTTTAACTTAAGGATGGCTCTAGAGCTCAAGGACGAAGGGAAATGGCTTTAATCTGAAGGAGAGTGGATTCAGATTGGATATTGGGAAGGAATTGCTCCCTGTGAGGGTGGGGAGGCCCTTGTCCAGAGAAGCTTTGGCTGCCCCATACCTGGAAGTGCTCAAGGCCAGCCTGGACATAGGCATCAAGCTAGAGCCACACATAGCCTGGGTTCAGCTTGTGGCCCTTGGTGGAGTGTCTTTGAAATCATTGTGGTGCACAGATGTAAATTCAACAACTGCTGACATTCAAAATCCAAAGAGGCCTCCCAAAACGGCGGTGTCACTTTTTGGTAGGCCTGTTTAGAAAACATGATCATACCCATTTGCTCAATTTGCATGTCTGAAAGGCTCTGGCTCAGTTAATTGGTTAAATTAATTTCTGCTGTTGTAAACAGAGAGCTGCTGTATTAAGAGCAAAACTAAATAATTTTACTTTACATTATTCTGTGTCATGGTGCATCATTCCTTTCTTACTCAAGGCAATTCATTTTGTGGGGCTGTCAAGCAATATTTGGTGTCATCTTCAGTCAATGCAGCTTTTTTGATTTTCCCCTGATATTTTAACAGTTTATTTAGTCCTGTAGATAATGGTCAATGGCCTTGAGTAGTCAAATTAACACCTTGGTGGCACCGTAGCGGAGCAGTAACCCGGGGAGGAAAAGGGATGAGAATCGAGGCGGGGTTTTGGGGGATTATGGATTGATGGATGCGGCGCCCCGCTCTGACTAAGATGGAGCTGCCAGTTAGTGCTGACCGCAGGCCATGGCCTGCCTGGTGCCCCAGCAGCTCGGGATGGAGACCTTGGCGTGCCCCTCGCATCCCGGGATCAGCGGATGGCGCCGACTGGATCCAATCCCGCGATTCCTGCATTCAGTCCTGTAGTCACACAGTCCATTGTCACAGTCGTGGTGGGACAGTGAACAAAATGGAAGCAGGATCTCTTTGGGACGTGCCCCGGGAGGAGGGGGAGCCGTGTTAAGCCGTGCTGCTGGCAGCGAGCTGCGAGCCCCGGTCCCCCGCCACAACTCTCAATTGCTAGCAGGTTTCTCTCACTGCACCTCATTTGCATCTGGGACATCAATTAGCATGTTTGTTGAGGCTAATTGAATGAAACTCAATCATAGCTCTTAATTGCTTGACTATGTGAAAAGAAATCACATTAATGCAGCTAATTAAGTGTATGGCAATAGATGCAACATAATTAGGAGCGAAATGTAAAAAACAAGTGACGGCGAGGTGCGAGCGCAGGGTGTGGGGGATCGGGGCGCCTGCGTCTCCTCTGTGCCACGTGTTTGGGGAGGGGTCCCTCTGCTTTGCTGCTGGCTTTAATTTTTATTTTTTTCTTATTTTTGAATGATGAACGCAGACAAGTTGAGAAGAAAAATGCAAATGGATTCGCAATTACTACTTTTTCAAGCTGTTGAGGGGCAGAAGATGGCACGTCTGGGGTGGCCCACTGTTGAGTGGGCTCTAGGGACTTGTTAAGTGCTGTTTAAAAGTACTTGGCTTTGAATTACCCTCATGCCTTGTTAAAGGTTTTTTTTCCCCTTTTTTCTCGGATCAGCATTTTCTACAACTAACATCTTGGGGAGTTATCCCTGTACCATTTGCATATCAAAATCCAGCTTGCTGTCTTCTCTTTAACACAGCATATTCCAGATGACAGCAAGACCCTCATCTGTTCTAATCTGATCAAACCCTCCATTGCGCTTCTGAAGCCTCGGCGTCATTTTGTAGTTTGAACTTTCATTCCCCGAGCGGGGATCTGACGGGGCTGGGAGCGCTGTCCTTGCCCTCCCCTCCTCGGGGAGACCCGCAGATTATCACCGTGCACCCTGCACACGATGAAAGGGCCTTTATTATTTACATTTGATATATCCCCATAAATATTTAAGCTGACATTAATACCTACCCAGCATCTGTTGTTGTTCGGGCGCTTCGCTCTGACGGCGGCTGCAACACGTTGCGGTTGTGTTTGCCAACACTCCCTGGCTTCCTCAAGTGGTTTTGTGGCTCACCTCAGCCTGGTTTGTGCCCAGCTAAAAGGCCTTTAATGACACCCTGCCACATCTCAAGTTGTGAAATCACACCCACCCTTCATGTGAATTGGAACCAAAACCCCCTTGTCCAGTTTAAGATGGTTGTACGTTAAATAAACCTACAAGAAAAGAGCATGTGTCGAGGTTTAGTCACTCTCTGATTAAGCCTCATTTTACAGCCCACAAGCAATAAATGCTCAATTATCTTCTGCTTATTGTATTTTAATTTGTGAAGAACTGACACCCAAACAAAAAAGTTCCACCAAGTTCATAATTTATGGATGAAAGATGTTTGTTCTCCAACACATAGTACAGGAATTTTCCTGAGTGGATTGCCTTTGTTTTTCTCTTAGCAGCAGAGTTCTGTGTCCTCTCCCCACAAATTGTTCAGACCCCACCTTTTCCGATTAATAATTCTCAGCTTGGGAAAAATAAGCTGCTGCGATGGCTTAGTTTGAGGGTTTATCGCTGATTTCTGTTAACTATGAAGAAATTATTGCTGGTCCAGATTTTTGATGGGTTTTGAGCAGAATAAATAATTTGTGTTGTAAAAACTGCCGAAGGTGAAAGAATCTTGATGAGGGACCAATCAGCTCCCTGGATTGTGGCAGCAGTGATACAGATTTTGGATAAATTCAGGAAATTTCTTGTGAAGTGGGAGCCCAGATCTTCTCCTGGCCCACCTCAAATAGCTGTTTTTCTCTTGGGGTCATGAGTCCTGGAGTGGTTTGGGTTGGAAGGGACCTCAAAGCTCATCTCATTCTATCCCCTGCCATGGGCAGGGACACCTTACACTGTCTCAGGTTACTCTAAGCCCCAGTGTCCAACCTGGCCTTGGATACTTCCAGAGATCCAGGGGCAGCCACAGCTGCTCTGGGCAGCCCAGAGATCTTTTTGGACATTGCTTTTTGGACAATGCTCTTGTTGCCGCTTTTTATCCCTGATTTTACTGTCCTGTGCTGCCCCTCTTGCATGTCCTCTTTAAGAGATGTGTCTCTCTTGTTTGCTTTTCAAATCTTCATAGTTGTTCCAGTTTCAATTATTTTTTTTCTGGAATGTGACCAGAGCCCTGTGTACCAGGAGATGAGAACTCTGATGTCTTGTGTTCTGGCTTCAACATTCACCATCTCTCCTGGAAATAGCTGTGCTGATGTATCCCAGGATCAATTTGCCCTCTGATAAAAACACCCATGTCCATTTGCTTTTCTGTTTATTTCCCCTTTGTGGGCTTTCCAGGCAATAATTAGCAAAATCCTTTTCCACTTCTGGCTCCCAGTGTTTGCTCTAATCAGATGTAATTTGCAATATTCTTATTTCCCCTTTGATGATGCTTTGTGTTGGTGCAGGAAGGGTCATATTCTAAGGGATCAGTGTTGGAATTGCTGAAATCTTCCCTGCTGGTGCCCTTTTGTAACTTTGGTGCTTGCTGACCCATTCCAGCCAAATTTGAGGAAGAAAAAGATGAGGGCATAAAACACTGGCAGAGAGGAGACACAAGTAAATGTGCTCAGGAGGGGCACTCAGCCTGGTCTTCTCCTTCTGTTTGGGACCTTTAGCTGGTGAATTCCCACATGTGGCCGTGTTGTGAATCACCTCTTATCCAGCTGGTAGTTGGAGGATCTGTGAGAAAGCTCCAGACTTTTGGGGTTAATATGAGAAGTGTGGAAGCGATTATAAGGAGCATAGAAGGAAGGGGAATACCATATGGTGGGTGCAGGCAGAGGATGTAGGACTAAAGCCTCGTGAAACCAGATTTATTAATGTTGCTTACAGGACTCCCTGTCTGATGTTGTGTTTTGGGGCTTTTTCCTCTCTTCGCAGGATTACATGCAGAACGTTCACGGGAAAGAGATCGATTTGCTGAGAACCACTGTGAAGGTCCCTGGGAAGAGGCCACCCCGAGCCACATCAGCCTGTGCCCCCATCTCCAGCCCCAAAACCAACGGCCTCTCCAAAGACATGAGCAGTTTACACATCTCGCCAAATTCAGGTAAGGGAAGCCCTTGCTAGGGGGAAAATAAATGGGAGAAAATCTGCATTTCCAGTGTCTGTAGGGAATTATCATGAACAGCTGGTCTAGGGATGGATATCTCTCCCTAACTGGAGGTGTTCCAGGCCAGGCTGGTGGTGCTCAGAGCAACCTGGTATTGTGGAAGGTCTCCCTGCCCATGGTAGGGGGTGAAATTGGTTGAACTTTAGGATATTTTCCAACCCAAAGCATTCTGGGATTTACAAACCCACTGATGTGGAAGTTTTTAAGCCCTGACTGCTGATCTGTCCCCCATGAGGGATTCTGAGTTTCTGAGTAGCTTTCAAGTGTCTGTCTTTGTGTATTTGTTACCCTGTACTTGCCAAAGCCCTACATAATTTCACAGTTATGAACAAATGGGAGGAATCTACGATCTCTTATCTAATACTTAGGAAAAATAAATGTTGTATGATCTGAAAGGGCTTTTTATGGCTTCCTGGTGAGATCCACAGCCCTTCTTTCCACTTTTGGAAAGTTTAGTATTATGCATTCTTTTAACAGCAAGATTCTTCTGTGGAAAGCTTTTTAATTTATTGGTGGAAGTGGTTTATAGCTCCTTCTGAGCTCTAAACAAAGACGTTTATTGTTTGCTGAAGTACTTGTCCATACAGCTAAGTGGATTTAAAAAATTGCATTAAGGGAAAACATTTGAGACAATTTATCTTGTAAAATGCACAGCTTGTACAAAACTCATAATGGTCTAGTGGAAGTCCTGTCAGCATGTTTAGGATGACATCCATAAAGTGCCAAGTGCCTTTTGCATTTATGGGTAACATAGACACCTCCTGCATATCCCTCTGCAAAACCCACTGGGATGGGTAACCCTGGGATTCCTGGATATTCAAATGTCTTCTCTTGGATAGTAATAATTATCTGTCTCATGCTTCATAGAATCAGGCTTGTTTGGGTTGGAAGGGGCCTTAAATAGCATCTAATTCCAACCCCCAGTCCTTCATGCCAAGGTGTAATTCCCTGCTTTTTTGAGACATTCCCTTTATTAGGAGAAAACAGAGAAGTTTTATTCCCTTCCAACTCTTGACTGGTACTGTTTGAGGTGGGTTTGTAAAGTGGTGCCACTGAGCAGACACTCCTGGAGGTCTCAGGCTGGGACCTGAGGTGTCTGAAGTTGTGATGTCATCAAACCCTTTTCCAAGTTTTGACCTGGCACTGGCAGAGTTTATAGGAGAAAATTCTTCATGGTTGGGTTGTTTTTTTCCAGTTTACTATATAATTTAGATGACTAGGTATGGGGAGTGCTTTGGTCCTCAGTATACTTCCCAAATTTTAATTAAGGGAAGAAAAGTGCTGGAGTGAGTCAACAAACTGCAGGAGAGATGTTTAAATAAAGGGATTTCAGCTTTTAACACATTTGAACACAGTCAAAAATTACTTGATAGCTTCAGAGAAGCAAGTTTCTGGAAACATATTTAGAGATATGTAAGAATTTAAGGTTTATAGTGTTGAATTTACCTGTTTTGGCATCTACTTGGTTTGCCAGGTCAGAGGGAAACTTTTCCTGACAGTTTGCAGCAGGCAGCTCTCACTGTGTGTGTGTGTCCTGGCCAGCCTGAGGTTTGATCACACAAGTCAATTATGCCAGAAATTCCAAATGCTGGGAAATCCAGATAATGAATTTCAAATAACACTGTAGGAATAGTTGGAGCTTCTCTCTTGGAGCTTCTCTCCTCCCTCTTGGCTTCTTCATCCTCAGTTCCTTAGTAACACTGAAAGACTTTGCTGTTGTTGATTTGTGGTCCGCATTTGCTGCTTGTTATTGGCTTAAAAGCAAACATAAAAAGGAGCTGCTAATCAGCTAAGAATTACTAAATAGAAAGAAAATAAAAAAAAATGGAAGGGCACTGTCCCAAGCTGTGTCTGACTTCATCTGAGCTCTGATGTGGTCAGAGACAGTGGTCACAGCTCCTGATGGGCGGGAGACCTGTATGTACTTGGGGCTGAGTCCTGGAGTGCCAGGAGGACCCCTGGAATATCTGCAGTTATCTGCCACAGAGCTCAAAACACCTGCAAATTATCCCTTGCAGGCTGTGCTGCTGCCTCAGAGCTTCCCCTCTTTTGTTCGTGCTGGGAAAAGTCGTGTCCTGAGCCTGTGTGGTGCTTTCAGATGGATCACAGGGCTGAACTTGTCACTTACTGGTTGTCACTGGGAGACTTTTGTACACAGCTCTGCCACATGGAGGAGGTTTGGACCAAACAGGAAGAATCAGCGCTTCCTATTTTGATTTTTAGGCCTGTAAATTCACTCTATTTTCTCTGTTTCATGTTACCTCATCCCCAAAAGTTAAATGCTGCTTAGCTTGGTTGATGACTTCATTTGACACTTAAACACTGCTTCCAAGATGCCCCTTAAGGATGGATTTCTATGCCAACTTTGCTAAGAAATCTATGGATTAAATACCCATTTCATTGCCTGTAATTGATAATTTTGAGTTCATATTTCAGCAAATAGTTTTCTCTGAGTGTAATTTCTTGTGATTCAACCACTCTTCTGATCCCACCACGGTCTGTGAGGCAGCAGAGCAGCTCCAGCTCCTCCTTCTTCTCATCCCCTTCTCTCTCTGAAGCCTTTTTGAACCTCAGTGATGGATCAGACACCTTAAATTTCCTCCCACATGGGGACGATCTTTCCCAAGGTGCTTCCCATAAAGGTGCTGTGACCAGAATAGAGGGAAAGAGGCTGATCAGGGCAATATTGGGAATTTGGGAAGGACAAACTCAGTTCTTTGGCACAAACCAAAAGAACCGGTCCTTGAGAGTTTCCATTTCAGAGGTATTAAAAAAAACCAAAAAAACCAAAACAAAAACACCTTTATGAGAATATCTGAATTTTAAAAACTCTGGATTACTCTTCCCTGCTGGGTTCCCCCTGGCACAAGGGCTGGGAAAAACACTTTTCCCTTAACTTCAAGTCACACAGTCCATTGTCACAGTCATGGTGGGACAGTGAACAAAATGGAAGTGAAACAGCAGCAGGAAAATGCAATATTTTCTGTGCTTTGTCAGAAAGCAGGGAAAGGAGTAGAGGGTTGGGCTGCTCCTGCTGTTACAAAGCCAAGCACTTTACCTGAAAAAAGGTTGATTTGGTTTGAAAACTGGTCTCTTCTTGGATTCTTGGAGGTGCAGTTTGGGGTTTATTGTGTAGGAACTGGGATTCTGTGTGGCAGCTTCTCCCAGAAAATACTGACAGATGCAGGGTCATGTTAGTTGGGTTATTTATGTTGTGTTGACTTCAAATAACAGGTTGTTAACTGTGGCTTCAGGGAAGGTGCTCACATTTGTAGGCTAACTTGGTGGGAAACTGTGAGTTGGGGGAAATGGATGTTTACTCCCTTCAATCTAAAATTACGTCACTTCTGTGGTATTTTCAATCCAAGCTGTCAAACAATGCTGAAGTAACTGAAATTTAAATTAAATTTACATGGCACTAAGCATCATTCTGTTGATGCAGCTCAGTTGGAAGTCCTTCAGGAAAGGGTAATTCTTGGACTTGCTCAGTTCCAGCTTTCTCTAAGAGCTGGGAGCAGGGCCAGAGTCCTGTCCATGCCACAGTCCTGTCCATCCCACTGGCCAGTCTCTCTGCCCTTTAGGAGCTGGCTCAGCTTGGCTTTGGAGCCAGGAGTGGGTCCAGGTTTCATTCACTCCTGAATTGGGTTGGATTTGAGCTGCTTGACCTGAAGGTGAACTTATTCCTGAAATCTCTCCCAGGAGTCATTTCTTTCTTCTCCTCTCCAAACAACCCAAAGCCTGAGCTGTAGCAAGAGTCACTGATGTAGAAAGTTCACGACTAAAAATAGCTTATGGTGTAGAGATAAATTGTTTCCTGATTAACACTTCATTTAAATAATTTGGTGCTATTAAATTTCCTTAAAATGGTGACTGTACAGTATGTGAAGTATCCCAAATGTGTTAGTTCCAGAGCCATCGTTAAGTGTGCTGAGGGTTGTTATCTGCTAACTGCTTGTGACATTTCAGATGCTGCAGGAATGGCAGCTCCACGTTCTTATCACTGTGAGGCTCATGTCCATTATTAATTGTGATCATCTATCAGATCCTTGGTGTTTTTTGTAGATCGTGTGATAATCCTTTTTAACTGGGGGGTCACTGTGAGGATTCAGATGTTACGATCAGGTCGGTCATGAGTAAAAACGTTTATCTAGCCAAGAACTCAGAAGCATGGGCAGTTTTTCCAAAGCCTGTGGATCTTGGGTGCCTTTGAAAATAAATGCTGAACTGAGCCCTAAATTCTGGAATCTGCTCTGAATTCCCTGCTTGGAGGTGACTGAGGGTGACCTGGTGTGGTTGCTGGGAGTTATCTGTCACTAACGTGAGGAGACTCTGTGCGAAACGCTTCCCGCACGTCAACTCCAGCACGCGTTTTACGCCTTTGCCACAGGTCACAAATGCAAGTTTGGGACTTACTTTTGTTATTCATCACCCCAGTCAATTTTCCATCTGGGTGGCTTTGCTGTTGGTTCAGTGATATACAGCTGCGGTGACGGGAAGGAGAAGTTGGCAGTTTGCTTGTTTCAAAGGAAAAAAACCCAATTTCAAGTGCATCTGAGATTTCTCTTTCATCCCACTAGAGGGATGACTCAAGGTCATTTTCTCCAGTTCCTTTGGACTAGGATTTGCCCTTTCCAGAGCTAGAGAAACCCAAAGTTCCGCTGTTAGTACCCTAAATCCCTTAATAATAGGAGAAAAGGAGCAGGGCACATATTAGCAAATTAGCAATAATGAAATAAATATTTGATAAAATAACTGTGTTAGTTAAATATTGAGAAAAATGAGTTTGCTGAGATTTTTCTCTTCAGGGGGGAAAAAAAAAGATAAAATGAGCTGTCTGAGGATCCTTTCTCAAGGTGGGCAAACCCCTAATGCTGATGAGGTGGGTAAAGGGTAGGAATGTGTCGTGGAGCTTCAGGCAGGTGACTGGAGCCTGCAGTCAGTGCCTGTTTCCCTCTGGATGATTTTCATGCCTCCGTGGCGCCATGTCCTGGATAAAATCCCAGATCTGCCTTGTCCACCCGATGAAATCCCAGTGTCTTGACGGTCACACGGTGCAGCACGAACTTGGATGTTCAGACCTTTGCAGGGTTGTCTGTGCTTTTCCCCCCAGTGATTTTAAGATATTAAAGCCATCGGGAGGGTTGAAGCTGATTGACCAAACCGGGGAGAGGAAAAAAAAAAAATTCACAAATGTGTTTGGAGTATTGAACTGCCGTTGACATCTAAAGTCCCAACCATGCTGTTTTCCTCCACACTCCAGCAATCAGGACATCCAGCAAACCCATAAAAAACCAAACTAATAGCATGAATATTCAGTGACCTAGAATACTAATTATTGTCATGAATATTAATGTGATCGGACTTGCTTTTTCCTCTTCTCTTTCTCTCTGGCTCAGGTTTGGTTTTTTTTTCCCCCTCTATTTTTTTTTTAATTTTTTTTTTTTTTTCCACTCAGCCGGCTCTAAAGATGGACCATAATGAGAGCATTTAAGAGAGAGAGCGCTCTCCGCCGTGACAGGGACCGGGGTAATAAGGAGAGCTTGATTAACGTGGTGCACTTGGGGGAGAGATGAGAAGATTCACGTGGGCCTGTTGTGGGGGAGGCAATGAGGCACCGGCGGCTGTGTTGCTGCTCCCTCAGATTAATGAGGCCTAAGAGTGCATTAGGAACGGTGACAAAGGTTTGATCTAATGGGCTCAGTCATTTTTCCTTTGAGTGACAGACGCACAGAAGTAATTGGCTGTGCAGAATGGCAGCTCATTGGCAGTACTTAAGGATACATTATCCCCGTTGTGTGGCCCGCAGAGGCTGTTTATCAAAACTGCTCACACTGCAGACATGCATTCACTTAGCTGCTGTTACAGTGGCAATAGCTATTAAAAAGAGGGGGGGAAAAAAAAAAAAGGAAAAAAGTCATCTCGCATTCATATCTATTGTCTCTTTTGCAAAAATAAAGTTTCTTTGTTCTGTTTCCTGAAGAGGCGGTGAATGCCAGCAGTGGTCCCTCCCCACCCCAGGAGGCTCTGGCAGGGTCTGGGGAGGGCTGGAGCTCGTGGGAAGCTCCCAAAGTTAGCCCAGTGCATCTCAGCAGTCGGCATCCAGCGCGCAGGTAGGACCTGCCACCCCGTCTCCAATTCCATTATTAATAATTTCCACAGACAGCTGAAGGGATTAGGCAGCATTTTACATCCTTTGCCTCAGGGGCCTGCACATGCTCTGCTGTACCTACCTCGGAATGATTTGGAGCTCTGCTGTTATTTTTCACAAAGTTAAATCCATGTCTCCTGTCGGGATTCACAGCCAAATAAGAGCAACACAAAGCAGAGTTTTTGGCAGCAAAATACTCACCTCTGGGTCTTAAAGCTGCAGTCCCTGAACAAGCAGGTAGCCTCAACTAGGACTTGCCCAGAAAGCCAAGCATGTCTTATTTATTACTGTTACTTGTTAAAACTACGGAAAAATAATAATAATCTGCCTCCCAGGAAAGGAAAGCAGGCTTTGATCCCAGCAGAATAAATAAATAGTCGGGGATCTCGAGCAGAAGCCCGTGGTGAAGATCTTGGGTTTAACTTTCTTTTAGAAGAGATGTCTCCTCTGATGACTTAATTTTCCTCCACACTTGCTGTGTTGCTTTGGCATGCTCTGAAAATAATAGCTTCCCTCGTTATACTCCCAGCACCACGTCCTTCACTGCCAGGATATTTCTTGGCACTGCCTTGTTTGTTCATTAGTATTGACCCCGCTCAGTCTGTGCGCTGCTGATCGAGCCCAGTTCAGCGGGGATGGAGATGGAAGGGCTTCCTCTAGGAATAGCTGCTTGTCCTTAGGAATTTTGTTCAGTAAGCAAATGCTTCTGGAAGAAAGAAGTCTTAAAACAAAGTTAAACTCACAAGCAAGTTTACTGCTGCAATGTTGAAAGTGATGCTCAGCATGCTGTGGGAGAGTTGCAGCACTGGAACCAGTGGAAAGATTTTTGTCACAGAGCCACAATGGTTTGGGTTGGAAGGGACCTGAAGGTTCATCAGTTTCCAGCCCTGCCCCTCCCTCATTCCTGTTTTATGTGTGAGGAACCTTAGGTAATTTCAGGTGCCTGATAAAGCTGGGGCGAGGACCTTGTGCTCCTTGCACATTGCCATTGGGGTGGAACAGAATCCATGGCAATACTTGAGGGAATTTTACCCCCCTGAATTACCCAGCTGTGAAATTTAGAGCTCTTCAGGTCCCACAGAACGTGGCCAGACAGCTGGGCAATGCCTCCCTTCCCAGCTTGGAACACTCCTCAGTGGGAGAGGCAAGGAGCTGTAAGTAGCTGTTTCTCCATATTTCAGTGCAGCACACGATCTCCAGAGTGGGCACAGGATGCACCTGGAAAAAATGGATGCTGAGGCAGCAAACTAATGGAAGCCAGGAGAGCCATCCCCAAATGTTCCTGGTCCCAAGGTTCATATCTGTAGGTGAAGGAGAGGCAGGAAGCACAGCTGGGATGGTCAGACACTTCCAGGAAAGGTTTGACCACTGGATAGGTTTCTGCACAACTCTGGGAATTCATTCTGAGCATGATGCAGAGCTGAGGGTGGGAAGGGAATGCTTCCCATCTTTTTGCAGCTTCTCCCTTTCCACCCTGAAGACCCTTGAGGGAGCAGTTCTGTGGGTGTGGGTTTAGAAGGGGCATCCACAGCCAGTCTACTTGACAGTGCCTGGTGCTGAATTAGAGGGCATTTCAAGAATAGGCAGAATTCCTGCAACACAAATTGACCCAACATGATTTGAAACAATTAACCCTCTGATATCAAGAGTCAGGATTTCCTGACCCACAAGTCTAATGTATTTTTCATTAGTTCTAACAGCTGGTGAGCGCAGCCCTCTGGCCTTAAGAGGTTTATTTCCTTCTTTTTTTCTTTTTTTTTTGGAAGAGAAATTCGTCATGAGCATGAGGAGCTTGGCACAAATGAAACATGGTGAAAGCAGAGCAGTAGGGCTGCAGTTTATCTGATTCAGTCTTTCTGTGCAGCCCCCTGTGAGTCTCATACACTGCTGCTTCATGGAAAAATACAGTTCTGCTTCACAACTCCTGCTCTGACTGCTCTTCTCATAAATCCAGGAGTGTATTAGTTACACTTGTGAATGTAACTTCTGCTGGCTGACTTGTTTGGAGGAAATCACAGATGTGTCTGCAGCAGAGAATGGAAATCATTTGTGCCTAGTATTGTTTGTGTCACTTGTATCTCACTTCTCAGGGTCTGCTTGTGAATTGTATTTGTTCTGCATTTGTAATTAGTGGTTGGTGTAGTTGGTAAAGCCTTGAACTGATGTGTCTGTTCCACTAACCTGTGATGATTCACAGGATTATTAAGTTAAAAACCAGCAAAAGAGGGATTGCAGACATGATGCTCTCATACTGTTCCATTACAGGAGCAAACACGACCAAAACCGTGAATGGTTTATTTTTTATTGGACAAGTCACTGCATATATGTAAGCCAGCATTTATATTAACCTTAATTGGATATTTTAATACCATTTTACAATAGACCCTTTACCTTTTGGCTTTTACCTACTAGATACACACTGTTCACATCTTGTCCAGTCCTGTGTTTGTATGAATCCTGGTTATTTTAATTTCATTTCTAAGGCTTGCATCTCTGCTCCGTTGTTTTGGAAATCTGAAGGGCTGTGTGTGAGGAGCCAGAGTGACTCCCTTGTTCTCCTTCTGCCCCCGTGTGTGTTTCCCTCAGCTTCTCCACACTCCTTGGCTTAATTCCTCATGCTCTTTGCAGCGTTTTACACTGAATAGATGGGTATTTAAATGGGATTTAATGTGAGCACGCTTACTTTTCTTAGGGGCTCGTCTGCTGAGTAGTGGCCAAACCTGGAAATTACCTTGAATCTTAATTTGGACGGGTTTTGTGGGGCTTAATTGTTTGAACGTTTTGTAAGCGCGGCCGTAACGGGGTGTTTTATAACATCAGAAAAGATAGTTTTAATAAAGCTGTCTAGAGCTAGAAAGAGGAACTCTTTCTTTGATGCTCCTTTGGTAGATGAAAACATTTTTGTTCAATAGGAGACCAGCATCTTTTTTTTTTTTGCTCATTTGAGACAAGTTCTGGCAACATACTGATATTCATTCAAATATAAATGCCATATTCCCTTTGAAATGCAAATTGTTTAAAGAAAAATAGCATATGGTAGAGGTAAGTACCTTTTCAAATCAGCTCCCACACTTTAGGGATGTGAGTACAGCTAAAATTATTCTTTGGAAAGAATCTGGAGCCTTTGACACATTGAAGCTTGAACTAATCAAGGCTTCCCAGTAAGCATATACACATATCCATATCAAGGAAACAGTGCTGAGAATACATGGATTAGCATAGTAATTTAACTGCCCCCTGCTAATCAACTTAAGCAACCAGCTGATGCATGCAGGATGCATTTGAAGAGGCAACTCTTTCACAGCTCCGGCATGGGCCAGGTAGCAGGAGCTTGGGTAGATGTGAAGATGGGAATCTGGCTGTGGCTGGGGGGACAAGAGGTGCAGGACATAAAGGCTTTGTGTGTCTAAGCCAACATACAGGCTTTGCTTTCCATGGATCAGGGAACCACGGAATGGTTTGGGTTGGAAGGACCCTTAACTCTCATCTGCTCCACTCCCCCCTGCCATGGGTAGGGACATCTTCAGCATTTCCACTGAGTACTGTTGGCCTCCTCTTCCTCGCTGTCTCCTGCTTGCCTGTGAAAGGCTGAGGTGGTTCCTGCTGTTGAGGCTTTATCCCTGAGGAGAATTGAAGGACTTTTGCTGGTCTGGTTTGGGGTTTGCCCATTGTAGATGAACTGTGGGACTGTGCTGGAGAAGCTCTGGCAAGAGCAGCAGTCCTTGTTTTGGAGTGGCAGCAGCATTAGCATCTGGTGTGGGATTCATATCCTGCAGTTGGACTGAGAAGTGGTAAAATTTGCACTGAATTGGGAAATAATTATTTTTAAATAAGGTTCTGAGTAACAAGTTTTTGCTAGAGTTGAGCATACCGAGGAGGGGAACAGGAAAGGAAAGGCACTCTGTTTTCTCATGGTTGCTGGCTTGATGGGCTGATATGTCATGAAAAGACACACCTTGCAGCACCTGGACGAAGTGGGATTTAATCCTGAATAAATATTATCAAAAAGGTTGCAGGATAAAGGTTACCAGGCTATGGCAGTAGGAAAGAGGGAGCTGGGCTGGATTAATCACAGTTCAGTGAAGTGTCACATGAATGCACTTGGCACCTGTTTTGTGCTTGCAGCCTGTGCCTTTGAGAGAGGTGCAGTGGAAGAAAAATTCTTCTTTGGTTCCTAGAACAAGTCACTTCTCAACAGGTTCATGTCCCAGCCTGGGGCTGGAGTTTCCTCAG
Organism: Lonchura striata; assembly: GCF_050655825.1. Classification (NCBI taxonomy): domain Eukaryota; kingdom Metazoa; phylum Chordata; class Aves; order Passeriformes; family Estrildidae; genus Lonchura; species Lonchura striata. The sequence goes on from NC_140709.1 coordinate 37,850,876, forward strand.
GTGGCATGAAGGTGAGAGAAGAGCTTTTGGTGCTGACATGATGACACAGAAATCCTGATGTTCTCTTCTCAAGGTGCTGGTTTTGCATCATGGTTAGAAGGTGATGGGATGCTTGTGTTCAGAGGCTTGTGGACTAGGTAGAAATGTCAGCATAAAAATATCACTGCTTGTGTTGTGTCTATGTTGGCCTAAATCTCAAGTTTGTAGACCCCACTTGGTCTCAAACTCTTGTCACTCACATCAGCCATTCCCTTTAATTTGGTGGATCATCGAAACAATTTATTAACATTCATCATTTTTCTGGATTGTGAAAAGCAGAAGAAAAGGGGATTTCAAAGTGAGCATCACAGAAGCTGATTTGGAAGGAGAGATTTAAGGCAGCGCAAAATACAACTTTTGTCAGCTCATGTTTTCATTTTCTCTTGTGGTTTTAAAATACTGAGTTGCAATTTAGTCCTCTGCACTGTAGAGTCATGCCTTGGGAGGTCTCAACATGGTTCCAAAACCCACCTTAGGCTTTGCAATATGAAACAAATGAGTTTTTCTGTGTATATTTCATGTCTGCAAAGCAAGGATTGCCAGGCTTGAGAAGTTCTTCAGGGCTGAGTCAGTACATTGAAGACACAGATACTGTGATGGATCTGTGTTAAGGACTAAAGAGGAGATTTTGTCTTGGGAAAGGGGAGGAGAGAAAGGGACAATTATGCCAACTCTAATAAACACAAAGTAGTTCACTAAGCTCTGCTGTCTTCCCAAAGGCTGCTCTGGGAAAAGACATAATGATAGAACTGGGAGTCAGGAGATCTGGGTTTTATTTTCAAGTCTGCCACAATCTTCCTTTGTGGCCCTGGGTCATTTAACCTCTGAAAAATGGGGGAAATGATAGCAGATAATTAACAACCTCACAGGAGCATTGAAAATTAATTCATTAATTTTTCTGAACTCATCAGTAGAAGGTGCAATGGAAATGCAAAGTGTGAGAGCACGTTATAATACTGCATCTGCTCCTTTCCCTTTGCATGTGTTTTTTAAGAGTGTTCTTCAGTCCATAGAGGACCTGTGGGGCACCTTTAGAGAGCCTGACATGAGGAATGAAACTGGCACTGTAAATTCTTTGTGGTTTTATGACATGCAAGGCCCATTGCTAGGAATGAAGTAAAATGTGCTCAGAACCCAAAACTGCGGAGCACGTTTTGGCCCATAGCAAGTTGCAAGCAAAACCATCAGAAACCTGAGTTTCTGGAAAGGTTTTAATTGTTTTTACTCTGAAATGTATTCAACCAGATCCCACTTGTCCTGTTTTATGGTGAGAAACCTGTCCCTGTCACTCCCGCTTGCACACAGTTCCAGCATTTTAATATCCTAGGCCTCAGTGGTCATGAAAATGCAGAAGTGTTTACTGGGTAAAGGCTGTTCTTTGTGTGTCCCCTTCTGTGTCACATTCCTGGGACCAGCCCCAGGAATGATACTTGCAGTCGGTCCAATGTCTGCTTTGTGTCACGATGTTTTAAGATTAAATGTCCAAGAAGGTTTTTTTTCACCCTTGGTCTCTCAGTGCTGGCAGTCCTTTGCTCCCCAAGAGTGTGTTCTTTGGGGACATACCTGTGTCAGGTATTATTTCCAGGTGGATTGTTTTAAACTCTTGGAGTTGGCTCAGTTGTATAAACAGTGGCTTTTAGGAATAAATTGATTTTCTGTGTGCAGTCTAACAAGCAGAGAAGCTCAAGAGAGTGTGCCTGGTAGCAGAGTGGTGGAAGATCGTGTTTCTCAGAAGGTGAATGAACAGAATGAGGTGATACTATGAAAAATTAGGCTTTTTTGTCTTCTTAGCTGTATTTGAGCCGGTCTGGGGGACCATCAGCTTCAGGGAGGGTCGTTGTGTGAGTGAAGTGCCCCCTATTTCTGCTCATTAAGACTCCCCCCATCCATCCCGATGCGAAACCCCTTTTGTGCTCTCTATTGACACGCTTTGTTTTCCGTTTGTGCCTAGGGAACGTGACTGCTAGCACATCTGTGTCTCAGATGGCCAGTGGGATCAGTCTGGTGTCCTTCAACAGCCGCCCGGACGGTTTGCACCAGCGCTCCTACTCGGTCTCCAGTGCAGATCAGTGGAGCGAGGCCACAGTCATTGCCAACTCTGGCATTAGCAGTGGTAAGAAACCTGCAGCTTTGGGGGGCTCACGTGCCTTGGGCTGAACGGGGAGTTTGGTGCTCTTGGTTTTTTTTGAAAGGAGAAAAAAAAAAAAAAAAAAAAAGAAATGAAACGGTGCCCACCCCATTGTGGTGTTGGGTGCTGAGCTTGCAGCGTCTGAGGGAAAAATTGGAATTAGAAAAAAGGGGATGGATTAACTTTTAACATTATTTTTTTTTATTTGAGCACGGAGTGACAGGGCAGGGGGGAATGGCTTTAAACTGAAAAAAGAGGAAGTTTAGCTTAGATATTAGGGAGAAATCCTTCCTTGAGAGGATGCTGAGTCCCTGCAGAGGCTTGCCCTGGAAGTGTCCAAAACCAGGCTGGATGGGACTTGGAGCAGCCTGAAAGAATTCTGTGACTGTTTTTTCAACATGAAGAGCTACTGTAGTTGCAATACTGCTTAATTTTGATTTCAGGCATGTAATCAATGACCCAGAATGGCCTGGGTTGGAAGGGACCTTCAAGCCCATCTTCCCCTGCCATGGGCAGGGACACCTTCCACTATTCCAGGTTGCTCCAAGCCCCATCCAGCCTGACTCTGGACACTCCCAGGGATGGAGCAGCCACAGAATGTGTGTTGTTTGCTTGATACTCACATTCCTTGCCCTGTGTGATGGATATTAGCAGTAAATGACCCTCTAGATCTTCTCCGCAGTGTGTCCTTTCTCTGCCGTGCTCTTGCTCCATTGCCTGCACACTCCTGGCACAGTCTTAGTGTTTCCTCTGTGGAGCATTTAAGAGCATTAAAAGGAGCAGGCACTATTCCTGGTGGTGTTTTGGGATTATTAGATTGTAGCAATAATTGTTTTTAAAGGGTAGATGTGATATTTGCTACCAGACCAGGATGAATAGGTCAGGAGAAAGGGGAGGAATGCTGTTTCTAATGGCTGCCCCTAAAATGGGAGCAGTTAGGGGAATATGGGAACTATTTCACTTGTCCCACATATATCTCTGTATCTGTAGAAGTTCTGAATCTGAGTATAGCCCTGAGAGCACCTCTGGGTTTTTAGTGCCAACTTAGGAGAACAGAGGGTTTAAAATCTTGATCATCATGTTTCAGAGTGGCATTAACTATCAAATTCATACTTAGCAAAGCACAGACTGTTTTCTGGAGCTGCAAACATGGGGGCAGCACCTTCAGGAGAATTTGCATTTAAATGGTCCAGATGTTGCCTAAGAATTTTCTGAGTGAGCCATGCAGGAAGGCAGGGTTGTGAAGCAGCACAGTGAAATAAATGCTTCAACCCTGTCCTCTTCTGTGTCCACCCAGCTCACCCACTCCTGGTTAAGTTTTTAGGGGAGGCAGCATTACCCTGCCTGGATGCTGAGCTGATTTCTCACTTAAAATCACGTATTTTCAGCCTCCTTCATGTGAGCTACTTTGTCATTTTAACGCACCCCAACTCCACCTCACTTCTGAGAGGTTAGACCAAAGTTTGGGCTTTTTTGTGCCTTTTATCCTGTAGCTTTTCTAAGGTAAGATGAAGAATGTTGAGTGCTGGCTGTAGGAGGAAAGCAAGAGCTCTAGGCTGCAGTCCTGTGCACCTTGACACACCTGCAGGCAGGTGAGCAGGTGCCATCCCCATGCCAGATGTCCCAAATGAGGCTGCAGGGGAGGAAAAACCTTCAAAATTCAGTGAACTGCTACAAGAGGCATGGAAATAGAATCCTAAAAAATAGAAATATCCCCTGAATTCCTGCTTTTGCCATCCCCTTGGCTTCAAAATGCTTGGATTTGCCCGACTTGCCTTTTGCTCCTGCTGCTGATCCCAAGCTAGTTTACAATTCCTGGTGAAGGGAAACTTTTCTCCTACCCCAGCTCTGCAGTCTCCCATATGTGCAGTACCTTTTTCTGACTTGACATTCATATGGGATTAGTTCTGGCTCAAAAGAGACAACAGCCAGAATTATCTATGAAATACTTATTTTGAAATTGCAGGCGACTGGTGGATACTTGTGAAGAAGCCTACCTTGAAAAATTTCTTGCAGAGGTTCTAATTTTTTTTAAATGTTGAGGTGTTGTTTTTTATAAATACGGAGGGAAAATTGGATTAAAAACGAGTTTTAGGCAACTAAGGGTCAGCAGACTCAGAAGTATTGCACTAAAACTCTTACAAAACCTCAAGAATAATTGATTGCTCTGAGTGTATCATCTTTGGGTAAGCACAGAGATGTGTCCTTTATGTTGGCAAGTTGACGCATGAAAAACCCTTTTTAATTTCTGGGGTTTTTTTCTCCATTAAAAGATTTTTGAATTTTAGTCATAAAAAGCTAATACTGTGAAAGCAGCAGGTATGGCAAGAAGCTAAGCATCTTTTGGAATTCAAATGCCAATGTACTGGAGAATATGCCTGCTTATTGTCACGTGGTTTTATTGTAGACAAAATAACATATTGGGATTCAATTTTTCTTTGCACCTTTTTTTCACATTAAATTAATACTTTGTGTGGCTCCAGAGAACTTTTCAAAGTCTTCCAAACCAGACCTTTGGTTTCCTGGGGCTTCTGTCTTTCAAGCAGCTGTGAACATCTCCTAATTAGATAAATTACTTTGTAGTGGGCAGAGCCACAAAACAGGAGGTGCTGGTTAAATTAAAGGGGAAAAATAGAAAAATCCATTCTCTGAAATGGAATGCCCCACTGCTTTATGACTATTACTGTTGTAAGGTTTTACATTTAAGTACCTGAGGTTTAAAATTAAATGTCTAATATAATTTGGCGCTGGTAACATGAAGCTTGTGCCTGCCCTGGGAGAAAATCTCGACAGCTTAGTTTGGTGTTTCAAATTGCTGCGTGCTGGATAGTGAGCAGCTCGTGCTGCTGGCTCACTATTTAGCTCAGTCCCACCTGCTGTTCAGCATCATTTCCAATGCAGGAACATATTTGCCTTAAAAACTCCCGAAATTTCAAAAGGCCGTTCCAGCAGCACATGAAAAATTAATTCTTTTTGCCTTTTTTCCTCCTTTTTTTTTTTTTTTCCCTTTTCCTCCGTACTCTTGTAAGTGCTTGACAGAAGTAATTTTAGCAGCGAGAGAGAATAAAAACTGGGGGCAGTAAATCCCTGTCCAGGAACCTCTTGTGTAGATTCTTTATGGACCCAGAATTGATCTGCGTGTCAGATCCTGATGTAGTTTCAACTGTTTATCACCCTAATGGTGGTAGAGAGACCATGAACATCAACTTATAATCCTCCATGAAAGAAATTGGTGTTTGCAGTCAATGAAGAAGCAGCTCAGCTTTATTGATAGATTTGAAACAATTACTGCTGCTCCAGCTATTGGCCCAGAGGTTTTCCTGGATCCCACTGGAAGCCTGTGATGTTTTTTCCTCTGATAAATCTCCTCCTTGATGTTTTGCTTTTTTTTTTTTTCCTTCTTTTATCACCCAGAATTATCTCTAGTTGCTCATTGCTGGGGAACAGGAGGGTTCCTGGTCTCAGGGGAGCCATTTGTGACCTGTTTGGGTGTTAAAGTTCTGTTCTGGATTGTGCATCCCACAATTCCTCCTCTGTAAATCCAGCTGTTATTTTCATAAAATCACAACATTTTTACAGTTGGAAAAGCCCTCAAATACCATCAAGTCCAACCCTTAACCCAGCACTGCCAAGCCGACCACTAATTCTGTTCCTAAGTGCCAAATCCAAACATTTTTTTGCACACTTCCAGGGATGATGACTGCACCCTTTCCCTGTGCCAGTGCCTGACCCCCCTTGCAGTGAGGAAGTTTTCCTGCCAGGAGGGGACAGCCAGGGGGGTCGGGATCTGCTCCAGGGAACAGGGACAGGAGGAGAGGGAACGGCCTCAGGCTGGGTCAGGGCAGGCCCAGGGTGGACAGCAGCAGGAATTTCCCCATGGAAAGGGTGCTCAGGGCTTGGAATGAGCAGCCCAGGGAGCTTTTGGAGTGCCCATCCCTGGAGATGTCCAAGGATGTCCTGGACATGGCACTCAGTGCTCTGGACTGGGGACAGTGACGGTTTGGACTCAGTGGTCTTGGAGGGTTTTTCCAATTCCATGATTTTAGTGGTGCTGATACCGTTAGAGAGGTGGGTCTGTCTGCTCTCCAGTCTTCACAGTTTGTGCATCTCTGAGGAACCTGACAGACAGACCCCCAGTTCTCCAGCAGAAGTTTTTGTGGTGCCAGGAACTACAGGCAGCTGCCTTACAGAAGTGAGATTTGTGAGCCATCACTCTGAGAAGACCAAGGATGTCATTTCCTACCTGGGGATGAAGCAGCAGCTTGGTCATTCTCTTTTTAAATGTCCTGTTTTATCGTTTGGCTTCTGTGCCCTGAGACCATCAGAAGGAAGGATTCAGCATTCAGCTCTTCTGACAGAGCACTGCAAACAGGACTTTGCATGGGACGGGGCTTTCTGGTCTCTGGACTTGTAAATTGTCATTTGAATTCCAGCACGATGTAAGATTCTGCTGTAAATCAAATATCTGTTTAAATATCATCCACTTAGGCTTTATCACTGTACAATTGCTTGTACGGGCCATTTGAGCTCGGCTGTAATTTATGGAAGTTGTAATACCTGGTGTCTTCTGAGTTTCTAACAGTTTGGTGTTAGGGTTTATTAATGTAAAATTGAGTTCTCACTGTGCCATGGGGTGTGAGAGGTCGCTGGAGTGTTGATATTAATGCAGACCTTGCAACTTGCCTTACTTGTCTGTTCCTAAGTGCTGGGAATGATTAAATGATGGAACCTTCTGCTCTGCCTTGGGAAAGGAAATGGTTCAACCTGCATCTGACATCAGAAAATACCATTTAGAGCTGTTGGAATTCCATAGGCAAGTTCTTGACCAGGATCAATGATACAATTTCAAATAGATTTATAGGATTTCAGAATTGTTTTTGGTCAGTGTATACAGATGGTTTAGGTCAAAAGAGCTTTTTCCTCCTTTTTAAATATGGAAATTGGGACCAAAAAGCAAATACAAATTTATTTTGTCCCTTTTGTTTGGTTGTTTTTTTTTTTTTTCCTAGCTACTTTAGAGATACTCTGGGATTTTCTGTAATTCTTACTACTTAATACAATAAAATTCACCATGCATAATATGTGCACATAGTTTACATTATCTTACCTAGGACAAGAAAGGGAACATTCTTCTACTTTTCATATCTTTTTGTGATTCACAGATTGCTTTTGGCAAAATACTTCCAGAGGGAAACTATTGCAGCTCAGCAGAGTAAACTCTGCTAGCAACAAGTTATTATTTCCTTTGGTTTCTCAGCATACCTTGAGGAAATGTGGGTTATAAAGCACTACTTTCTAACAATTTGTGGAAAGCCATCCCCTTTCAGCATGAGGTTGTGTACTGAGAAACTTCCAGTATTTAAATTTGCCTGACATTCTTCACAAGCTCTTACATGAAATAGCCCTGTCAACCAGAAATATTAAAACTCTCTGTGTAGCAGTGTCCTAGGAAACTGGTAATTTTTTGGATTTGCTGATCCTGCAGGACTTGAGGTTTCAAACTGGATTTAATTCAGGCAGGGGATGATGAGGTCTTGCAACCTGTGGTTCCCCAAAGTAATGGAAGGCCTGGAGGGCAATGGTGATAAATAAGTGCTCTGAAGAGGGGCTTGGAGCATTAATCCAGCTGGTGCTGTCTGCCTGGGCATTTTGGGAATGTGTTAGCCTCTGGAAGCAGCAGGACCCAGTTCTTACCCCTCCTGTTCTGCAAACCATGGGAGATCTCGGCTTGATGGGAAACCTTGGGGCCACCATCCCTGGAAGTGTTAAAAATTGTGTGGCACTTAGGAATATGCGCTGGGTTAGGGGTTGGACCCAAGGGTCTCAGAGGGCTTTTTCAACCTAAATTATGCTGTGAGTCTGTGCCTTTCTCCTGCCCATCCAGGCCATGGGTGGCAGCTCAGTGACCACCAAACTGGAGATGAGCTGTTGCCATCTGCTGCCCCTGGGCCTTGTGTCCAGCAGAGAAGTGACATCAGAGAATGAAAGATCTGAAAGCAGCTCTTTACTTTGTGTCTCTGGTGGCACCAAGAGCCCTCTGAGGTTTAAACTCTGCCATGATGTTGGTTTAGGGAGGACTTCGGGCATTTCTGCGCAGCTTGGCTGAGTTTCAGCTGTTCCTCTATTTATCCAGTGCTGCTGCTTAAATCCTGAGCTACGTTTTTGCAGTTCTTCATCTGCTTTTCTTCTTGAGGGTCTTCTTCTTTCTGCTCTCCCCCTGATTAAAACACAAAGAATTGTTGATTCAGCAGTTAAATCCTGCTCTTGATTCCAAGAAACATGAGTTTGCATCCTTAGGTAATTTGACGTTGGCAACCTGATGCTGATCTTAATGTTGCTCACAGCCTGGAGTGCCAAATGTCTGTCAGTAAATTGTTCATGGCACTAAATTAACTTCTTGACTGAATTATAAAGCTCTGGGTTTTCCCAGTATTTACTTATGGATGTTTAAATACAGATTTTGCCTTTAGTTTGGCTTAGGATTTACACTGAAGTAACAATGCAAGTAGCATGTTCTTTGTAACAGAGGGAAAAGGTGATTTATTTCTGGTTACTGATGCTGATTAATCTGATTTGATTGTCTGGAAGTATTCAGTAAATCTGTGCTTTTTCTGCCTGTAGCTGGGCTCGGTTGTCACACCTTCTCTGTTATTCCCACTCAGGAGAAAAAAAAGAGGGAAAAGCCCTCAAGCCAAAGCACTTTACTTTTATTCTTGGTGTTTGGGCCTTAATGGGACAGAACAATGAGGAGAGTGAATGTTGTCTTCATCAGCTCTTCCAGCTGCGGTCCAAGAAACACTTTCCAAAAGTCAGAGCTTCTCCAGGAAGGAAGCTGGATACGCAGCATGGTTCTGTGTAGCACAGACATTTGACATTTGACAGATACAGATCTTAGAAGTCTGCAAAATACAAAACTCTTCTCTGGTTTTGTATTAGAACCATTATTTTGAATTATTACATAAAAACATTTTCATGTAAGGTATAATACTGGAGATAATCACACTTGTGGACAACGGGAATTCTTTGTCAGGGAGGCTGTCCTGTAATCTCATTTGTATTTAGAAGAGTGTAAATTTGAAAGGTTTTTATTTTGCATGTTTGCAGTTTAAGGTTGCTTTAATTTGAAATGTTTGCAGTAATTGCAAGGAATTAAATGCATGAGCTGGATTCACACAATATCCTGCAGGAGGTTATGGACTTTGAAAATCAAATCATGTTTGCAGACAACATTATAAATCGAGAGACACTGTCAAGTAAAGTAAACATAGAGGAAAGACATAGTACTGCAAGAGCAGAATGTGACATTTTATAAACTCTTTGATTCAAGTAGTGTGGCTTACAAGTTTTATTAGCCCAGTGAATTCTTTATTTAAGGGTTTTATAAGGAAAACTTGAGGAGGGAAATAAATAAGCTTCCCAAATCAGTAAGCTTTTCTATTTTCTTAATTGTTTTATCTTACTGTGAATAAGCTAACTTTATCTAATAACATAAATCCTAAATCTAAGTTTTGTAAAGGTTTAAATGCAAACTTGAGAAAGCAAAATGTTCGTGTCCCATGGGAGCAATTCCTGATTGGAGGATTTCTTTTTTACACATCCAGACTTCAGAAGTTCCAATAGATGCTTGTAATAGTTACATTCTTGTTTAATGCTTAATGTTACATTATTGTTTAATGTGCAGCCAGGAGTGAGGTGCTTTGTTTTGTAGGGTCTGGAGGAAGAGGGTGCAAGAAATACACTCAGTGCTTTTATCCTTTCTAGGGCTTAATGAAAATTCTGTTCCAATTAAGAGCAGAGCAGTTGCCTCCTCAAGCGTGGCTGCTGACGGGCCAGGTTTCTCCCCAGCCCAGCTCCCAGAGTGGGTTTTTAGGGATGTTGTGTATTCCTTACCTATGGAATCCAACACTTTAAAGCCACCTCACAGCACACGTGGCTCAGGGAGTGAAAGAAGCCTCTGTGCCACAGCCTGGGGGTTCTTGGGGGCCAGCTGGAGCTCAGAGCTTCCCTTCCTGCAGCTTCCTTTGTCACAGTTGATTTCATCCCTTCACACAGCCAGGCTGTGCCACCCAGGGGCATCAGGAGTATCCAGTGCACTGGGGGCCCTGCCTTATTTATCCAAGAGATAGAAAGAGGGCTTGATTAAAATTGGAAGTTACAAAAAAAAAAAAAAAAGTTTGTCGATGGCAGTTACACCACCCAACACCTCTGAAAGACAGAGCTTTGTGTTTTAAGAGCTTTGCTTTTCAGCTCTGGGTGTCTGCGATAGGAAAATGTTTGATTTTGCCTTTGATTAAGAGCAGTCTATGTGTTGCTGCCATTATTTCTCTTCCTTTCTGACAGTCTGCTCATGGCATACATTACCAGGAAAGCCTTAGCTTTTTCCTGCCTAGCATGATGCAATTAACAGCCAATTTGCTATACAGCAATTATTCAGCTTTAATTGGAAAATGTTAATAGTGAAAGTCTCTTGATTTTTTTTCCCCCCTCCAAAACATTGATATTAGGGCTTGTCACTGAAGTCTCCTGGACTGACAGTGGAGAGTTTCCTAACCTCTTCTCAATTACCACAGAGTGGGTTTGAAGCTTGAAGTTATCCACAGGTTATACAGACAGAAGGTTAAAGTACAGGAGTAGAGACGAGACATCTTTCTGGCTCTGAGCATCCTTTGAAGAGAGTCAGTTCTTCCTCTCTGTCTTACTTTGCCTATCTTGAAACACAAGGTAAATATTTTAGTAGGAAGTGATTCAGTAAGCCATGGATTCATTATTTTCCAAGTGCCTGCTGACCTGAAGGCTCTATTTCAAAGCAAAATGTTGTTAAATGAGGATTTTTTTTATGCAATGAGAAGACAGTGCTGATGGTTAGATTCAGGGTGGAGCTCTGCCCCCCTCTGTGTAATTAAGGTGAATTTAGTATGCATCTCATTTTGATCTAAAGTAGAATTTGTCACACACTTGTACGTGCCTGACCATGATGGAGCTTGTTCACCCAAAACGTGTTCTTTTCCTGTGCTCCAAGGGTCTGTTTGTTCCCACATCACCAATCCTGGGGCTGGTCCTGGTGGATTTGCCACATCCAGGGTGCTGCAGTTGGCAGCTGTTCTTGAGGCACCTGACGATCTACCTGGCTTCAGAAGGAGGAGATAGAAACCAGTTGCAGCATGAAAAATAGAATCACAGAATGGGTTGGAAGGGCCCTAGAGACCATCCTGTCCAGCTTCCCACTTGGACAGGCTGCTCCGAGCCCCATCCAGACTGGCCCTGACAGACCAACACATGACCTGGAATTGAACCAGGAGCTTCTGCCCTGAGGTGTGTCTTCAAAAGGACCATCCATCTCCTTTCTCCCTCGTGAGGAGGGAGCAAATTCCCTGAAATGAGCAAGTTACCTGCGGTGAAAGCCCAGAATTTCTGCCTTCTGTGCTGCTTTCCCCCTCCCTGTTGCACATCACAGCTGATGGCCGGGGGAAACCACCACCCACAGCATCGCACACCCACTTGGCAGCAATTCAGGGTGACACCATGTAGGGCTCACAGGCTGATGCTGCCCAGTGAAAAGGTTCTGCCAGAAGAATTAGGGATGTTTCCTGTACGTCTCAACTGCAGGTCTGTTCAGCAGGAGCCACAAAGTTGCTTTGCCTTGGGATGTGGTGGCATCCTGTAGCTTCTCTTTCCTGGTTTGTTGTCCTTATGTGTTCAAACAACTTGTCAGGCTTGATCTTTCCACAGGGCACGTTCACATCTAGAGCAGAGGGGGGGAGTGCAGGGATGTGTCTGTGTGACCGGGATGAGATAAATTAACAAACCCTGCTCGCTCAGGGAGGAGTTTGTATCATCCCTGCCCCTGACCTAAACCTGCTGCAGGCAAGATGCGTGGAAGAAGGAAGATTAGGATCTCATCCCCAGTTCATATTCTGAGGTTGCAGGTCCTCTAAAACACAGTCTTTGCTTTGCTTGTCTCTATCCTGGCAGCACAGGAGAGAGTTGTGTAAGAATAGTTGTATCCTCTCCTTGTGGGAGCTGATGAATTCCTCCTGGAAACGAGGAGCTTCCTTTGAAAGGGAGCTTCTTTTCTTCCTAGCCATCCTTCAAGTTCCAGGGAGCAGGATGCTGTTTTGCCAGCACTGTAATGTGTTGCTCCTTAGGAGGGAAAATGTACTTTTGTGGGGATTTTTAAGCTCTATTGTTGCATTTCTGCTCTCATGCTTCCTTTATGATGGCCCAACATTGTGCATTGGTAGGGAATGAGCTAGAGGTGATGTCTTCCCTTTAGATAAGGGAGATGGTAATGAGGGTCTTTCCAAAATCAACTGAAGCCTTCCAATATCTGTTCCTGAGCATCTTGAGGCTGCTTGTCTCTCCCAAGGCTGTGGACGATGTCCCTCCCTTGTCACAAAGTGCAAGGGACACTCATGCCCTGGGGTCTGGAGGTGCTGCCACACAGGAAGAGCCAGACCCTCCAAAAGCAGGGAGACACCTCTTCTGCTGCCTAGAAGGAAGCTTTGTTTTCCTTGATTAATTGAAGTTGCTCTGAGAGAAAAGGAGTCGTTCAGTGGGGCTTCCTGAGGTTGACAGGACAGCTTTGAGATTTGCAGGCTCTGGGCACAAGGCTGCAAAAATGGGAGATGCTGTGGGAAGGGAAGGCTCCCGAGGCTCTTTGATGTCCACGCCCCAGTTCTGCTCCGAGCTCCCTTTAATTTCCTTCAGTGCAGCAGGTGAACTTGAGCCCTCCATAGCTTGAGTGTCCGAGCTGAGGTCAGCTCAGCAATGCACCTCCAAAGGTGTGAGCTCTCTGTACCTGACAAATATTTGCCTTTTATTTTCATCCTGGAAGCTGGAGTCTCGTGCCACCCCTTCTCCCCAGTCCCAGGTGTTTATTACATCCACAGACTTGTTTCAAGCTGCAGTTCTGACAGGATTTTAATGTCAGTCCTGTACATCTGCGCTGTGCGATTGCAGCATTTCTTTCGCTTCAGTCTGAGGCAGAGGAGGAAGATAAAGAACTTGATAGAACAATTATGGTAATAGCTGTAAAGGGAAGCTGGAGAGCAGTGGATTTCACAGCCAGAAAAATCTCAGCTAAGGGAAATGGGTCTGAAATACAAACTACAGATTTGTATAGTAATAGTTATACTCTCTTGCTTCCCCTGTTTAAATAAAAGGATTGCTTTTCTCACCTTTATTTAAAACACATGTGTGGAAGATGAAAGTGTCCAGCTATTTTTTTATTATTCAGTCCACCAGCTACCGACATCTTTGCCTTATTTCATTGCAGCACTAATGGCATAGTGAAAGTTCTGAAACACCCTCTTTGGATTCAGCCTTCCTTGGGTCGCAGCAAAGATTCCTGCTGCAGGCAGAGCTGTTGCTGTTGTTTTCGTCATCAGCGCTTTCTTTCTGCTCTTGAACCCGGTGCTATTAATTGTGTTGCTGCTTCTGCTCTTTAATTGATCCCATTCACCGCTCCCGCTTTTGTAACGTCTGACTTCTTGTCACTTCGGCAAATCAAAAACCCAAATTAATCAATCTCCAGCCACTTGAGAATAAGACCGTGTTGGGGAGCTGGGCTTGACAAAAAAGTCTAATTTCACTTTGAAAGCCTGTTGGAAAATTTTAACAAGAAGATGCAAGAAAAATGTAAACCAGATCAAGCTCGACTTTGGTCTGTGGAGAATAGCGTCACCTGTTGAGTTTGTTTCAAGTTTTTGTAAATAGGTGATTTGACAAAAATATGAAATAAATCAAAAGACACGGGGATAGAAGGGGTCAGAATATCCTTGGTTCCGCTGCAGATGGTTGCACAGGAGAGAGGGTTGTGTGTGTGACAGAGAGAATAGGAACCGTGGGCCAACGACGAAGCTCCGCTCTTGGACTTTTGTGTCCCAGCCTTTGTGCTGTGCTATTCCCGTACCTCACATGTTGCTTCTTTTCCTGCTTTTTCCACTCCCAGCTCCTTTACCCTGGCCTGGGGTGCTCATCCTGGCTTATTGTCCCTCTTTCCTTGGCCTCCTTGGTTCCTGTGCTGGCATCTCCTGCACCGCTGCTGCAGGTGCTGAAGGAGTCATATCTCGGACAGGTTTGGTGGGGGTGCTTGGGAATTCGGGATCCAAAGTAGTTGTTTTTCTGTTCTTGGGGCACCAGGAAGCACAGTCTGGGTTTGGATTGAGTTTCGGACAGCTCAGAGTTTGGACTGCTCATCTGGGGAAGAGAAGGCTCCAGGGAGAGCTCAGAGCCCCTCCCAGGCCCTAAAGGGCTTCAGGAGAGCTGGAGAGGGACTGGGGACAAGGCATGGAGGGACAGGACACCAGGAATGTCTTCCATTGCCAGAGGACAGGGATGGATGGGATATTGGGAAGGAATTGTTCCCTAGGAGGGTGGGCAGGCCCTGGCACAGGGTGCCCAGAGCAGCTGTGGCTGCCCCCGGATCCCTGGAAGTGCCCAAAACCAGGTTGGACGGGGCTTGGAGCAATCTGGGCTAGTGGGAGGTGTCCCTGCCCATGGCAGGGGGTGGGATGGGATGATCTATTGGGTCACTTCCAGTCCCACAATTCAGTGATGATTCTGTTAATTTTCCACCCTGTTCAAATCCAGGAGGACTCACCAAGTCCTTAGGGGGCACAACTGGAGTTGTCTTTGAGATCTATTTGTTGAGCATATGCAGCTTCCAAATAGCAAAATAATAGAAAAGATAGGAAGTGGGAATTGTTACCTTTTACAAAATATTTGTAACACTGGGAGAGGATATGAAATTGTTTCAAACAGCAAATAAAGCCCAGTACAACAGCACAGCTCTTGAGACTCTTCTGAGGATTGGATTTCATTTAATGTTCTGTCTCTTGACTCTGGGTTGTAGTTGTAGACAAAGTGTTTCTTCTGTTCCACCCCTCCTTTCTTCTACCTCAGTTTGTCATACTTGAAAGGAATTTCTCTCATGACCATAATTGCAAAATGGATCTTGGAGGGAGGCAGACATGACACTCGCCTTGTGGAGTAAAAGCTGCATTGGGTTTTTTGTTTTGTTTGGTAAATTCCCGCCAATGAGGGCTAGACTTGCACAAGCAGAACAGTCTCTGTCTTAATCCATGTGTCCTGCACCTGTAGAGAAAAATCACCATGTGAAGAGCAGAGGGGTGGGGTTTTTATGTCCTATCTCTGCATAACTCGAGGATGTTTGGTCACCAAGTTTTACTTGCTGCTTTTGGAAATGGAGTGAGATACTGCACATCCTTACACAGTGCTGCCACAGCCCTGGAAGTGTCCAAGGCCAGGCTGGACAGGGCTTGGAGCAAACTGGGATAGAGAAAGGTGTCCCATGGCAGGACTTGGTGTTTAAGATCCCTTCCAAGCTAAATAATTCCGTGATGTGGCTGTGTCAGCTCTCCCTTCCACCTGAAGGAATTCATAATGGGACTGGGGAGGAATGGAGGGCAGGGGGAGCTGGGACAGAGTGTGGGCGTCTCTGGCTCACTCCTGGAGGCTGCAGCAGCAGCAGGCATGGGCTGAAACACGAGGGAATTCCATTTTGGGGGAGAAGACATTTTCCAGCAGGGTTTGCTGCTCATCACTTCCAAAACAGTTGCAAAAACAAGGCTGCGCCGGTCAGAACAACCCCAGCTACATGGCAAGGGGAGAGTTTTGTCCTCGGCGTCGTGTAATGGAGCTCTGCACCCTGCAAATGATGACCATCATCAGGGGAAGCTGTGCCCGTGCAGTCCATCAAGAGTCGCAGAGCTAATGATGGGCTGGGCAGATAATCGGGGGAGAGTTAATTGTAAGGTTCGATATGGCATCTTGTCAGCAGAGATAAGTTGTCACGTTTTCCACTTGAGCTGAAACTAAATGATTGTAAAATAAGTTATGAGTGTCCTTGGGCCTGTCTGCCAGAATGATGGCTAAGAATACATTCCTGGCCCATCAGTCTCAAGCAGCCCGCTTGATATTTATGCGAACTGAATGTTATTTTATTCCCCCTCTAGTCATGCTTGTCAGCTTCCCGAGTGAAAAGTGAAACTGCTGCTTTGACTCATACTTCAAGTATTGAAGCTCAGAGAGGCTGCAGATTGTTATTATTATTACCAGTATTATATATTTTTTCGGGTGTGTGTTGAACATTGATGCCCGATTGGGAAGAACTAATGGCTGACATTGAACGTGCGGGATGGCTGGCAAACAGCCCATCCCAGCCCAGTGGAACGCTGCTTATGAGTTCCAGTGCCTCTGTCAAAGCTGGTTGAGATGGGGAGTAATGAGGCGCTTGCTTTTTTAATTTGCCATGCCTTTTTCCTTGCCTTTTTTTTCCCCCCTCCTTTTTTTTTTTTTTTTTTTTTTTTTTTTTTTTTTTTTAATATATATATTTAATAGTGCCGGCAGTGGTCGTCTGTTCTCAGGCGTGGTAATTGATACCAAATAAAATGCATTATTTGTATTCAGTCAGGAGGATGAAATTGCATTCAGCGGGCTGAAGCCTGAACTCATTTACAGTTTCCCCAAGCCCGAGCTTTCAGGAGCCCTCTTTTCAATTTGAAGAATACCTTGTCAGGCAAGGGAAGGAGTGGGAAATGGGAGAGCACAGCGTGGAAGCCCGGCGCCTTTTGATTGCTCATATTTTAAAGCAGGGGAATGTTAAATAACTCCCATCTTCCAAAGGTGGGCTCGGAACGCGGGAATCCGGGCCAGCAACGCACCGGCGATGCCGGCTCGGCTGTGTTTATGAGGCACCAACCTTTCCTTGCTGGTTGAGGGGGAGGGAGAGCTCCAGGCTCCCACTTGAGAGCAGTTTGACCCAAGGACAGCAGGTTATTACCTGGAAGGGGCTGTGGATGACGAGGATTTACCACGGGAGGTTAATTCTTCAGCTCTCCGACACCAGGCATCAACCCCGTACGTCCCTCATTTTTCAGAGCTCTCGAGCAGGTTTTGTTGGGGGGATTTACGGCCTGGAAATTGGACAGAGCTGCCACCAGTGTGTGGATCCAGCCTGATGGTTTTTAACGGGATGCGTTCTGTGGCGTTGCCTCAGGATTGTGGGGTTTTTTCACCGTTTGATGGGTGCAGGGTGTGGTGGTTGATGCTGCGGGTGCAGGAGGGGTGAACTCGGATGGGTTTAATGATTTCAAAAGTGAAAGCTGGGAACGACGGGGGGAAAGTGAAGCATTTTGAATCAAAGAATACCAGAAAGGTTTGGGTTGGAAGGAACATTGAACGTCACTTAGTTCTAACACCTCAGAGAGGGACGCCTTGTACTAGCCCAGGTTGCTCCAAGCCCTCTCCAGCTCAGCTTTGGGCACCCCCAGCGATGAGGCAACCACGGTTTCTATGGGCAACCTCGGGTTTTTTTTCCTTCTTTTTAAGTATCACCATTGGAAACCTCCAGAGTCGAGCTGGAGGTCAGTACTTGGGACTGGCAGTAACCCCATTGCATCTGTGCTGGTGCCTTTGTGTTCCTGGCACTCTTTTGCATCTTCTTTCCGTACCATGGATCCAAAGGGATCTCTGTCCCCTTGGCTGAGAGAATTCCCACCTGGATTTTCACCTGGGATTGCCTTCCCCTCTACTGAAGAGACAGCAGACTCTGCCAGGAGAGCCACCTGCACCAGTTATGGGTCAAATCCTTAAAATCTCCCACATTGCTACAGAGTAAATACATTCTCATGGTTCCCTTTTTGGGGTTAAATTCTTGGGAGCTGGTTTCAATCTAGCGGTTATAGAGAAAAGAACAAAAATCCTTAATATAAAGATTAATGTTTGTTTTGGTCTCGCTTGCCAGGCAATTAGCTACATAATTTATCCCCCACTAATAACTTAGAGCACAACTGTGCTTAGGGGGTAATTAGTAAATAAACTTTATTAGGAGGAAAAAGAAACCAAAATAAGTTGGCTTTTGTTAAATAGGCAGTTCTGTGGGAATTTAACTATGCAAAAAAATTCAAAAGCTATTTTTTTAATAATCTTTGGCTTGATATTTTTCTGACATATTAAGTTAAATGCACTCCTGTTATTACACTCAAGCTTTATAATAAGGATTTTTATTCCTTTTCCCTGTGTCTGCTATTCTGAAACCAATCATCAAGTATTTAACCCCAAAAGGCAATCATGGGAATGTATTTGCTGAATATCTGTCTGGGAGATTTTAAGGATATGACACATAAATGCAGTCCTGATACTGCACTAAGGTGCAATATAGTATTTAAGCAAGGTTCTGGAAATGGCTTCACTTTCCATAATAGCAAGCACTTTCCTTTAAGTGTAGGTTTTATGTGGAGTTTTATAATTAAAATCCAAACCAACCCAGTAATTAAACAAAAATCGTATTACCAACCTTGGGGGGAAATCCTGGATTAAGGTTACTTGAATATTTACTATGTGGAAGGACCCAGTTCTTAAAATTTTTGGAGTTCATAAAGCAGGAAACTGACCAGAGGAACGTGGGATTATTTATTTTCCTTGGGAGCAGGTAGAGGAAGTGACCCTCTATCACACAATTATTACCTGTACCAGGTGCACATTACTTACCTTGTTTTCCCACCTTTATTGCCATCACCACCTTTTCAGTGGGTGTCTGTCTGATACTAATGACAGCAGAGAACATCCAGAAGATGTAGGGTTATCCCTGTTTATGTATTAAAATGCCCAAGTGTTACACAAATTAATTTGAGGCTAGGCAAGAACTTTGGAGGAAGAAGCAATTGGAAGCAATAAAGTGCTTGCCCATTGTTTTTGTGCATTCCAGCTGGCCTGCTCCTAAAATTGCTGCTGAGTCCTGTTAATCTAAGAGGACTTGAATCAGCACTTCAGCCAAGTTGGGGTTTTTTGGTCCCTTTTTGAAAAAGACAATATTGTTTGGAGAATCTCCTGAAGGAGCTCAAGAACGTATCTGCCAACAGCCAGGGGTTATTAGCTTGAATTCTAACAATCAGCTCATTTCAACCTCACAGCATTTTGATCTCTTCTCCCCTTTTTGTTTCCCTCCACCCGACTGCAGACACGGGCCTGGGAGATTCAGTGTGCTCCAGCCCCAGCATATCCAGTACCACCAGCCCCAAACTGGACCCCCCTCCTTCCCCCCACGCCAACAGAAAGAAGCACCGCCGGAAGAAAAGCACAAGCAACTTCAAAGCTGATGGCATCTCGGGCACGGCTGAGGGTAGGTTTCAAATCAGAATCCAAGCCTGAATTTTGAAAATGCCATTCCAAAGAGTGTTGTTAGCTCAGCTACAGCCTTGGCTCTGAATGCACAAGGGAAAGGGAATTGAGAGAAATTAAAGTGTGAGCATGTAATGATGGAGCTGAACCGTCTGAGGCATCACAGTGATGAATTCAGCTGCCTGGAATGTGTTTAGAACCTTTTTTTTTAATAAATCAGAGTCCCCAAGTTAATATGGAGCATCATTAGGTGTTGAGGTAAGGAAGAGGCACACTTGGAAGGTTAACAAGGAGGAAAAATTCAGGTTCACTCCACAGCCCACAGATCACGTCAGAACTTGTGTATTTTTTTCAGTATTATTAAATCTTTGTTATCACATCTCCTCAGGGCACATCCTGAGCTCTAGAATGGTCAACACTTCTGATGCCTCTCGTTGTTTGAATATTCAGCTGCTTGTGGAAAGCTTGTGTTATTTGAGGATAAAAGGAAAAAGGGGAGAGTTTAAATGTTTGGGTTCTTTTTTTTTACGAGCCAGAAAGCAAAAGCCAAAAAGAACTTCTTTTTCTCCCTTAGTTTAGCTTACTATTTCCACACTGCTGTAGCTGTTCAATGCCCTTCTGAAAGGGTAACAATGTGTACAGGAGCCAGGTATGATATAAAACATGCTTGCAGTTTTAGAAAAGAAGAAAAGAAACATGCTAGGATTCAACCAAAAGAGCTCCAGAAAAAGAAAGATGAACAAGGGTGGTTGGAGGGCTCAGAAACTGGGGAGTCAACACATAAGGAGAGATGAAAAAGGGAGACAATGGAATAACATTGTGGGAAAAGGGGAGTGTTGAGTAAGAAAAAGATGTGGTTGTAAGCATGGGAGAGTAAAAAACAGCTAATTCAGTATCAAAGACTGTTGGAACAAGTTCTGAAAAAAGAATGACAATTGCAGACAGCTGAAGAGACATTAAAAATAGATGTGATAATAGTATACAACTGAGAAGGGGCATGTTAACTACTACTTAGTCATCCTTATTTTCCATTTATTTAATTTCTCAATTGCACTTCTATCACATCCGGAATTTATTTCCCCAGCTATCTATACAAATCCTTTTTTAAAAAGCCATCAGCTTTTTTTCATAACAGCTCCTGTTGTGTTCTCTTTCCAGTCATTTAACTATCTTTGCTGTTAGTTTCCCCCTAGTTTATGGCCCGAAGCCAAATTTTAGTTCAACCTTTCATTTTTAATTTGTCCTTTTCTTTTTTATTATTTTTCTTTTAAAGAAGCCCTTTTACACCACTTATTTTCAAACCTCAATGGCAAATTACAGAGGGAATTTTTCAGAGCATTCACCATTGGCCCAAGAATATTTTGTTGAAGTCAATATGAATCAAGACCGGCTGGATATCGAGAGCCTTTGAAAAATCTCTTTCTGAGCAGTTAATAGGTGTATGTTTTCTTTCTCCTGGGGAGATTGTTTTCACTCGAGCTGGAGCCTGTGTGGTCCTGGGCTGAAGGCACAGACCCAGAGGGAGCAGTGGGGGTTTGCACTTGGGTCTCTTGTCCCTGATGTCCCTGTTCTGATTGCAGAGTCCATCATTCATCCTCCTCTGTTTCCTCTTCCTCTTCTCCTCGTCTTGCAGCATCACACCTGAAATCCTCTTGCAATAACTCAACAAAATTGTCCCCTCCCATAGGAATGGGGTCAATGTGCTTCCAGAAGGGCAGGAAGTTGTTGGCAAGCAGCAGCTCAGTAACATACAGCAGCCTTAAAGGGTGTAGAATCATTTAGGATGGAAAAGTCCTCTGGGATCGTCGAGTCCAGCTGTTCCCCCAGCACTGCCAAGGCCACCACTGATCCCTGTCCCCAGGTGCCACATCCACACATCTTTGAAATCCCTCCTGGGATGAGGACTCCACCACTGCCCTGGGCAGCTGTGCCAGGGCTGGACAGCCGTTTCTGTGAAGAAATTTATCCCAATATCCACCCTGAGCCTGCCCTGGCCCAGCCTGAGCCGTTCCCTCTCCTCCTGTCCCTGTTCCCTGGAGCAGAGCCCGACCCCCCCGGCTGTCCCCTCCTGTCAGGAGCTGTGCAGAGCCACAGGGTCCCCCTGAGCCTCCTTTTCTCCAGGCTGAGCCCCTTCCCAGCTCCCTCAGCCTCTCCTGGGGCTCCAGCCCCTTCCCAGCTCGGTTTGCTGCCCTGGACACTCTCCAAAGTGCCAGCTGCTCCTTTTACAGTGTTTTTACCTCTGCACGAGCCCATCACCTTCCTTTGACCTGCCTCTTCTCCCATGTCTTCTGAGCTGAGCACCCTGTTCTGTTTGGAACTTGCCAGTTGTGTCTCGGGAGGGCCTCAGTGGTTGTTAAATTCTTTCATTTTACACCATCTCTTTAAAGCACAGCCCTGCGTTTGAAAAGCAGCCCTTTGGCCACAAGAGCAGAATGAGGAGTTCCCAGGCAGGCCTCTGGGCATCCCAGAGCTCTGGGCATCCTTCAGCAGACAGCTAATCCTGCTGGTCCTTGAATCCTTGGCAGGGCTGGGAGGGGATGGCTGACAGCGAGGACAGGCAGCCTCGTCCGTCAGCGGGAGCTGAAGGAGAAGGCAATGAGGCGTGCCCCAGCTCCATGTCCTTTTAGGAGAAGGGCGTCTCACAAAGAGTGATAGTGGCTGGAGATTGCCATCAAGAATGTCCTAGCAAGATTCAAAAAGCCTGGGGGGCTGCTCTTCCCAAATCCTGTCAGCCTTTGGGTTTTCTGGGACTTGTGTTGGTGCGAGGCAGAATCACCAAATAGTTGAGGCTCAGAAAGGCCTCAAGGATCCTCGAGTCCAGCCAGGTTCAGGCTGTTCTGGGTTTTCTCCAAGCAGTTGAATGTCAGAGGAGTAAAGGTTGGATCTCAGGGAAGGGTTCTTCCCCCAGAGGGGTGCAGGGAATGGGCAGAGCCCCAGGCTGCCAGAGCTCCAGGGGGGTTTGGGTACCACTCCCAGGGATGCCCAGGGTGAGACTGTTAGGGTGTCTGTGCAGGGACAGGAGTTGGATTAGTGATCCTTGTGGGTGCTTTGCAACTCTGGATATCCCATGATTATATGATTTCCACATCTATCTTGCACTTCAAAGCAGCTTCCAGTTCCAGTTATTTCTGTGTTCGCCAGTGCTTGGCTACAAATCTGTCCAGTGACCTAAAAGATTCCCTTGAGGATTTTTCTTCCCTCACCGTAACTTAGATTTGCACCCTCAGAGGATTACTGCACTTTTGAAGACAACAAATCCAAAATAGGCCATCAGAGATGTTCTGGGAGATGCAAACACTTCGATCAAAGTGTTTGAGATGCCGCAAATGGGCTCTAGAAGCCTGTGGTGATAACTGTGGGAGAACCAAGTCTTCCTTCTGGAAATCCTGGGCTCCATGTGCAGAGGAGGAGGAAGAGGATCCTCCTGCAGCTGCTGTTCTCAGGCAGGTACAATGGATCAGAGCTAAATGGCGTGGGTAATTCTAGATTTTGTGTTGCCTTCCTTTGGCTCCAGGCACGTTTCAAATGTCAGCTTTCAAACAGGAATTCTGAGTTCCTTCATTTTTGTCTGCACCAAAGCTGAAGTGTTCAGTGAGGTTTAAATCTGGTCTTCAGCAAACTCAAGCATTTTTACTGCACTTTGCAGGGCTTTTTTTCCCTCCTTGAACGTGCCTGCTTTGATCATTGACCTCTGCCCAAGTATTCAGATATCACGATGACGGACACTGAGCTCAGGGTTGTTCACCAATTCCAAGGCCTGATGCTCATCCCTTTTATGCCCTTCCATAAAGGTCATGCTGATTCTCCTCTCTCCACACTATCTGCACATGCACAGCTCTCTCTTTCTGGGATGGGTTCTTTCATCTCACTTGGTTTATCTTTCTATAGCTTTTCTGAGACAATGCTCACAGCAACACAAATGCTAAAGCACCTGCGCTGCACTTGGACAAAAATTAAAATTCCATTCGTATTTCAGAAAATCAGATTCTTGTGAAATTTTTTCTTCCAACGTGATGAAACCCAGAGAGAAGTTTTTCAGTTCTCTGTGCAGAACTTGTCACTGAAAAAAAATCCCTCAGTGTTTTTGAGGGTAGCAGCAGGAATGCTTACATTAGGCAAGGTGCCAGCAACCAGCAGTTTTTTTCCCACCACGCTGCCTGAAGTTGCTCGGAGCAGGATTAGACAGAGCTGTGTTTCAAAGAGGAATGGCTGCTCTGAGCCTCATCTGTTTGGGTCCCCTTGTGCTGCTGCACTTCCTGGAACAGCCAGGCATAATAGGAAGGTTTTTCAGCTGGAAAACAAGCAGAAAAATTAAAAAGCTTTATTGGAAATTCTATTCACTGAAAGATCTTTCCCAGTGTTTATTTTTCTTCCTCTTGTTAGATTTAAAGTTTCATGGCTGTGCCAGCTTGAGCCTGCCTCCCCTCCATCCATCTCTGGGATTTTAGGAAACCTCCAGGCTGCCTTTCAGCACTGGGACCATCCCTGCTCTCCAAGATTTTCATTAACAGAAGATCCAGACAGTGTGTGCTGTAGGGCCAGCACAACCACATGCCAGTGGGATGGGTACATCCACTCCTTCCCTTGGGGAGACCATGGGATCATGGACTGGGCTGGGCTGGAAGGGACCTTACAGCCCATCCATGCCACCCCTGGGGTGGGACATGGGCAGGAACACCTTCCACCATCCCAGTTTGCTCCAAGCCCCAGTGTCCAACCTGGCCTTGGACACTTCCAGGGATCCAGGGGCAGCCACAGCTGCTCTGGGCACCTGTGCCAGGGCCTGCCCACCCTGCCAGGGAAGAGAATTCATCTCCTCCCTCAGCATCCTGGGGCAACCCCCCCAGCTCCGTGTCTGTGCACGCAGGTGGAGCTGGGAAACGGCGCTTGAGGAGCTGCAGGTGTGATCAGCAACTTCAGGAAGGCTTTCCAAACTCCCTGAAATCCATGTTCTTCTTCATCATTTGTTCCTAAAGAGGTTTTGAAGGACAAAGAAGGACCTTTTGTGTTTGTTCTCAGAACTGTTTTCTTAACACAAAGGTATTTGTTCTCTGCCCCTTGTGCAGTAATTGCTTTTCCTGGTGCTTTTGCTGCTCTGTGCAGTCCAGACCCAACTCCAGGTTTACACTTTCTGGCTTTTAGCTGAAGAATTAATCCCAGTTTACTGAGAAGTCCTATTTTTTTTCCCCTGGAGTAAACTGGTAAAGGTGTTTAAAAACCCTCGTTTTTTAAAAGCACATATGTTTTGTGTCACTGTGAGTTGAAAATGAGCCCTAGTCAAGCAGGAAATTAAAATATATTTGTTTGTTTTCTATAGATGGAACAACGTTTAGTGACACCTCTCATTTGTTCTTTTAGCAATTAGCAAAACCATCAGTGCTTTCAGCTGGTGTCTCCCTGTGTCCCTTTCAGCCACCCCACAACCAGAATGACAAGGTGAATTAGAGAAATGCAGTTCTCTGTATAACACCTGAAATTTTGCTTTTTTTTTAAGTGAAAAAATCAGAATCAATACAGGGGATCACGGAAATGCATGGAAAAGCTGTGGGCATTTCTCCTGCAGCTTCCCACCCTAAGCTTTCCTGAGCATCCTGGTGGTTTATCTGCTGGCATCATACCCTGAGGTGATTTAAATGTGCTTGGTACTGCACTGTGGTGTCCTCCACACAATTTTAACATACATTTCCTTGGGTGCAGTATTTAGGCAGTGTGGTGTCCACACTGAACTAACAAAATTGTGTTTCTCCAAGCATGCTAAAAAAAAAAAAAAAAGTCATTTGGGATTTTTGGAAGTGTAGTGGAAACAACTCAAGGAGCAGAAGTGGGAGAGCAAATTCTTTCTTTTGACAGATGGACCTGACATTGTTAATGCTAATACTGACTTATCATACACTGACTTAAGCATCATTATGAAGGAGGGTATTTTTCCTTGCTGCTCTTAGATATATATTTAATTTTCTTTTTTTTTTTTTTTTTGGCTTTGTATGGTCTGGAAGAAACCTTCTGGCATTGTCAGAGGACAGCACATTCACAAACCTTTCCAGCACAAAAATCCACAGCATCCTCACTGCCTTTTCTCTGAAATGTAATATCTTGACCTGCAGCTGCAGCAAGGGCAAAACCACTCACCTGTTAAAGAGTTTGTAACCTTTGGAATCCAATCCATTGGATGTCGAGGTCCTTGGATGGATTGTATTGCTTGAAGTGATGCCCAGAACTGAGCTGCCACCAAAATTCTTCAAGGAAAGCCTGTTAGCAGTCCATTAGAGGATAATTAAGTGTACAGCAGACAGGTGTTGCCCATGAAGGAGTGCCAGAAAAGTTATTCCTGGTGATATTGCCACCATAATTATTTTAGCTGGTATAAATAAACTTATCAATAATTACAGCCTGTGTGATGGTGTTGGGATACTGCAGCAGCACAAAGTTTGGGGATGATTCAGGAGGGGAAAACAGTAATTCCTTAATAATATCCTGCTTTTTTTTTTATCTCTGTTGTACTCTCCTTAAAATGATAAAAGGCATCTTTTCCCCTCTAAAAATAAATACATAAATATAAAATGTAAAATCCCAAATGCAGACCCAAATCTCACAGAGGAGGAGCACGTTCCCATCCTGTTGTGCAGTATTTCTGTGTATCTTCTGATAAAGGGTTTAGTGGCAGCAGGTTTTGCTTCTATTCCTGGTCTCTTTAAGTGCCTGAAGTTTAAGGAAGTAAATGTTCAGGCTTTTGAAAAATATTCAGGGCTTAAAGACAGAGGACTAGAGAAGTAGCATTTTGACTGCAATGCTGAATGAAGAAAAGAAGCATTTATTTGGAACTGGAGGGGTTGACAAGGTGAGCAGATTCCTTGGAAGGTTTAGGGGTTTTAAATAGGTTTGTAATACATTTAGGGTTACTGCTGAATTCTCTTTGTCTACAATTTGTTGGTCATCGTGTCATTTGTGTGCTCTTTTTGTACATGAAGCATTTCAGGAACTGCAGCAAATAACATTTTGCTGGATTTCATACTGGACACAAAAATACCCCCCACTTCCTAAACCTGGAGTTTAATGAGTTTGCTTTCAGTGAGATTTTAGGAGTGTGTTTACTTAAGTATTTGCATCCTTATTTTGTAGATTATCTTGGAAGAGTCAGAAGCCTCCCCTGACCAACCATTCTCTGCTCTAACTGCTTTTTAGGAAACCATTTCTTTAAATACCTCCCAAAACAAAACAAGGTCTTAGGGTTTAGTTGGCATTAAAAATGAGCAAAATGCCTAGCTGTGTTTTTCCTGCCTACAAGAGAACTTTCAAAAGAAAACCCAGCAGTGTGTGCCCATACCTGTTGTCCATAATGCCAGATGCTCATTCGGGCATCCGTGAGTTTATCACCTCTCCCTGTCAAAACACTCCTGGGCTCTAATTCCACTCATCAGCTGGGACTTTATCCACAGGAAGCTCAGTCCTGGCAGAGGGCTGTGCACCCAGGAAGCAGGAGGGCAGAAATTAAAAAATCCAGCCGGAATCTTCAGAGCCTGGCTTTCAACCAAGGCAGGAAGGTCACTTGTTGGGAATCCTCGAGCCTCGGCTGCCACAGCCTGCCTTACATGAAAGGGCTGCTGCTGCAAGACATTTATGTTGATGCTGAGGAGTGAAAGACAAGGGAGGTGAAGCTCATCTATTGTTTTAACCTACTTCATTGCGGGCTAAACAAGTTGAAAGCTTCCTGCTTCCCTTCAGAAGCCGGGGTCAGGAGAGGCGGCCGGTTCCACCCACCTGGTTGAAAGGAAAAGTGTCACAGTGGTGGTCAGCAGGAAAAGGGATTCTGGAGAGGATGAGGCCTGGGATGAATTGGTGGTGGTTGCACACACTGGCACATCTGGAGAGTGAGAGAATGATAGCACTTTATTTTATTTTCTACGTTTCCCTAAAAATTAGTCCCATTTTGAGAGCTGCGACAGCAGAACGACTCACTGGGTATCCAGTGCCACGCTGGGATTTGGCCTGATTTTTTGGGGAAGGAAAAAGTTTTGAGTAGCTTTGTAACTGAATTAAAACAATTTACACCTTAGCATTTCACTGGCTTTGGGTAATTAGTGTTCTCAGTGATGTGCTGTCAGCTTGACCAAGAGACCTTGGTTATGAAAACGGTTCCTGATGTCCACAAGGTGATGTTAACAATAAGTGTTTGCAAAATGTTAATCCTGCTACAGAGGTTGGTAGTTCTGTTCCTTAAATAAGAATGTTTGTTCTACAAGTGCCTTCCAGTTTTTCTCGAATGTAGGGCAATTTCATCTCGTTATTAACCTATATACATAAATTAAAATATCATAAAATTAGGTGATTATGTATGATAAAGCTACAGCCAGTGAAAAGGCTAAAATCAGGTAACTGTGCTTAGTATAACTTTGTTTTCCTGTTCACCTCTCGAGGCAAAGTGTCACAATTTCAATAAACAGGGTAATTTAGTGTAGAAGGAAGATCGAGTTTTTGAAGGATGCCTGTGCACTTGGACTCATCAGCTTGTTGGAACTGGCCTACCAGTGGGAAACAGCTTTCTTTAAAGCATGCAAGTCCTAAATAATTCCCTTCAGAAGCCCTGGTTGTGAAGGTTTGCCATGGATAGCTCAGTCCTGGAATTCAAGGGGGATTGTGTCAGGTCTGATTTACCCAAGGCTTATTAAACATACCAGCTCTTGGCTGATAAGAGCTCGTAATTCAGAGGTATACACAGAACAGTAACAGGTCATTAACTCCTTTTTAGTTGCAAACCCACATTTTAGTCAATTATGGATTTTATAACAACCTGCAGATCAAGAAATATTTACCTGTAGATCAAGAAATATTTATGCCCCTTATTGTTTTGATTCTTTGTCAAAGTGCTTGTGACATCTTTTTAAAAACATGTCCAAAACTGAGGAGAGTGGTGATAAATATGAGCAATTGTCCTGAATATATGGCTGAATATGCATATATTGGCTGCAGACTGAAAGAATAAGTTCAGGTCAGATGCTGGGAAGGAATTCTCCCCTCTGAGGGTTCTGAGGCCCTGGCACAGGGTGCCCAGAGCAGCTGTGGCTGCCTCTGGATCCCTGGAAGTGTCCAAGGTCAGGTTTTACCAGGCTTGGAGCAACCTGGGCTAGTGGAAGGTGTCCCTTCCCATGGAAGGGGTGGGAGAAGATGGGCTTTGAGGTCCCTTCCAACCCAAACCATTCTGGGATTCTGTGGAAATGGAGTCTTTTCATGCAATGATGATGTTCAAAGGGTAGGCTGGAGGAGCAGTGTCCCAGAGGAATGTGTTTGAAAGGGGACAAATCCATGAGGATGGGGTTCTCCATAGGAACACCAACTGGAGAATGCTGTAGTATGGCTGTAGATGGAGCTGCTGGAGATGATGGGAGGTGTCAGGCCTGGAGGAGGTGATGGAGGTGCTGTAGGTTGGACTTTCCCTTCCCCTTAAGCAATTGTCTCATCACTGGAGCCTTCTCCAGTTAAAAGCCACGACTGGAGCCGTTCCAGTTTCCATGCTTTGTGATACTGATGTCATCCCTGTAACAGTAATGCTGAGCTCTTTAGTTCCAGCCCCTGGCCAGTCAGTCACTTCAAACCCATGTTGTTTTGTCAAGTTTTAAGCCTTAGATCAGCTGAAGTCCCCGCTGTAGATCTACGTGCCCTGTGTGAGTTTTCAGTGCTGAGCTTGCTGTTATGTTTATTTTATACCCTGTGCTTTAATCTCCTGTTTTCTGTCCCTCCACCTTTCTCTTTACAGACCAGTTACTTGTGATAGATGTTATGCATCATATGTGGTGTGTAACTCCAGGAAGCAGTAGGTAAAAAGGGAAACTTGAACAGGCCTCATCATTGACATTTTCCACCAGTTCTCCCCCCTGACTCTAAAAAGGGAAAAAAAATTAATAAAGGTTTCTTTTGTGAGCGTGAGCTGGAGAAAATTGGCCATTTGTCTGTGAGGTAATAGGCTTTGGGATAATATGAAAATCTATCAAATGATTAAATTCAATGACATTAAATCACAATTCATGAAAGGAGAATACTGCACAGTTTAATTCTATTTAATTTTTGAGGGGGGAAAAGAAAAAGCCCTTAAAAAAAATTTGTTTGAGTTTCTCTTAAGCTGATTTCTCTGTGCTCTTTCTTAAAAGTGCCTTTCTAGTTGCCACACAGTGATGTGATCATTATCTGTCACCTCGTCGCCTTGCTGCCTCAACACGCAGTAAAATACAAAAAAAAAAAAAAAGAGGGAGAGAGAGGGGAGAGGAAAAAAAAAAAAAAAAAAAAAAAAGGAAGACCAGAGGAGCTTGTGAAGTATGACTTCCTATCCCAAGACTCATTGCCTGCGATTCGTAGCGCTTGACAGTAATGATCTTATTACAGTACTCTGGACCTTGAAGAGATTTCATGAGGAGAGCGGGAGGACGAGGCTCCGTGTAATCAAGTGGCGCTGAATATTCCACGCGGTTTTGATCACACACTGATTGGGCACAGTTTTAGCCCATCTTCCAGTCAATTATGCATGGCCCCTCGTGCTCCTGTGATAGTCAGAAACATTGATGGCTGTTGTCTGGGGGTGGGGGGAGGCTGGCAGCCCGCCAGCGGGTTTGAAGTGCAGTCATTCCGGGAGAAGTGCTTTTTAGTTGGAATTGATTACCTTTCTTTAGGTTTTTGCTTAATGGCAAAACTGTATTGGAGAGGGCTTCAGGTGAAAAATGGCCGTATTAGCCATTTAGAGTAGCTGAACTCCTAGTCAATTTTTAGCTTTCCCCTGTTTCCATCTAATTTATATTTAACGATGTACCGTTTGATAATATTTAAGATATTTCATTTCCAGTTGCTGCTGAGCACACATGTTGAGCACATGTTAAATGACAGCAGATCAGCATTCAGGTTTTAGGAATGAATCCAGTTTAACCTCCAGGCTGCCAGAACGTGTCTATTTTGGCACCCGTGCCAGGAGACATCGGGATTGTCTGCGAGAGGTGCGAAGCCAACAATCCTGAGCAGATCCAGGGCTGGTTTTATCCCGTAATGAGGATAAATCCCTGTGCTTTAGAACAGGCAAAGGGTCACTGGCCAGCTCCTTCATTTAGATCCTTGTGTCTCAGAGGCTGATTAGGCTGCTGTTTATTTCTCCCCTATGAAAATGTCATATTTTCCTTCATTCAGAGCCCTTCAAATGAAAATAAAATCATGAAAGCCGTGCCTGTTGAACTCCGGTTGCCAGAGGAGGAAATACTTAATTGTTAGTGATGCTTCTTCTTCAGTGCCACTCTGGTTTCTCACATTTTAATATCATGCAATTCCTAATTTTTGGATGTATGTGTGGTTCAAAGAGATGAGAGTAGGGCTTTATAGTAAGCTGGAGTATGATGCTGTATTATCCATGCATCAGATGAAGAGCTTGTCTTTGGAATGGGCCAGGGGATGGTAAAATGCAATTAAAACGCTCTGGTATCACCCCAAATTTTTGTTGCCATTAATCAGTAGAATTTTTCTGCACCTGCCTGAAATTATTGCAGTTCTGTTGGCTCCCAGCCTTTCCTGAAGGTATTTCTGCCACTAAATGCCCCCCCTCATGGTACTGCCCTCTTCTGCTTCTTCCCCTTTATTTGGATTGTTTATTTGGTTCATTTTTTCCCTAAAACTAAGCTCAAATTGACCAGTCCAACCTAAAAAAACAGCTTTAATTTTTTTTTTAATTTTTTCTCTTCTTTAAATCAGTTCTTACCTCTCACATAGGGGCCAGACCAGAATTCACAGAAAAAATATGTCATCTTGGGTTTTTGCTCTTCAAAACAGAGCTGTTGGGCTTCGTTCCAATGAATTTGGGTTCAGCTATTGTCTGAAATTCCAGATCCTGGTTTTGGGGGGTTTGTGCCTATTTTGTGGTAGCATCTTACTACTTCCAGGCAGCCTGGAAGAGCTGTGAGGATCTTTTTTTCCCTTCCTTTGAAAGAGAAGCTCCTCTGAGCCTGTATTTGCTGAGCTGTGTGTGCTCATCCCTGTGCCAGCAGCCAGGGTTTGCCCACCCTGAGAGAGGGAAGGTTTGACTCTGGGTGCATCTTTGGTGCCCAGGTCATAATAAACCTGAAGGGCAGCTCTAAATTTTCCATCTTAGTCTCCATCGGGGGGTAAAACCCTTGGAAAAATCAACTTTTCAAGGGGAGAAATTCTGCCTTGGTTCTGTTGACTCTGTTGCAGCGTGGGCTCTGTTTGAGCCTGCTGCCTGTGGGGAATCCATGGTTTTGCTCACCTGAGGGCTGGGAAGAGGGACATGGCCAGCTCCATGAATCACAGCAGATCTCCTGTGGGAGTGGGGTGTGGGATGTGGGAGACACCTGTGGCTTTTTACAGAAAGGATGGTTGAGGTTTGGGCTGTCCCCTGGCAGGCTGCAGCGGGCAGGGCTCATCCCAGGAGAGGTGCTTGGCCATGCTGGCCCCATGGCCCCCCTGGGCCTTCCAGGCACTGACCTGGCTCTGGTTCCTTCCCCAGTGCTCCCAGTCCATGTCCTGGACCCAGGGAGGACCAGCTGCACTGCCTGGCATGGATGGCACAGCCTCTGCTTCCCTTGACAAGGAATTGGCAGCTCCAAGGCTCTCTTGGCTCCCTCTTCTTTCAGCTCCTCCCTTTGGGGCTTCAGTGGCTGCACAGTGTGCAGCAGTCCTGAGTCCTGCAAGCTTTTCAAGGGGGAATATTTTTTAAAGAAGGATATTTTTTTTTTAATTGTATTTTTCAAGAAGGATATTTTACTATTAAAATCCTCATTTCAAAGTTGTTGGTGATGCTGGGTGGTTTGTGACAATCAAAAACATGGGGGCTTTTCAAAAAACCCCTGAGTGGTAAACAAAACACCAAAGGGATCCAGCCCCTTTCCAGACAACTCGAATGCTTTAACCAACATATTTATACATAAAAGGGCAGCTCGTGGTTTACTTAACCTTAAAGCTGGAAGCAATATTATTACTTTGGGCTCAGCGTCAGCATTGTCACACACATAATCACTTTTTGGTTGGCTGGCCACCGTTCAGTGCATGGCTTTGAATGGGCACTCAGAAACAGCTGCTTGTTTCTTTTATTGTAAATAAACACCATTTTATGGTGAGACCGGGTGTTTATCACACAGGAATGACTCAGCAATCTGAGCCTGGAAAGGTGGATGTAGGGAAGGAAGTCTGGCAATACTTACCCAGTGACTAATGTACATTTTCATCCTAAAACTAAGCTCTCATCCATGGTAATAGTTCCCATTTGGAGATCTCTGAAATATCACTGAGGATTCCTGAAAAATTATTTTCAGAAAGACCCCACTTGCCAGGCAACATACCTGAGTTTCATAGAATACTTAGGAGGCCTCAGTGTTTAATTAAATTAGAACAAACCTAATTGTAATAATCATAGCTTAATATGTGCTTAATGTTTTTAATAATAAGGTACAATGTAAGTTAATGCTCACCAGATTACCTGAAGACTCTGGTGTGAGGATCCATAGTGATTATAAGGAGAATGTGAAAATTGATTAATTTTTAGTGATTTGTCAGCTGTAATCTTTATATCTCAGTCTCTCTGTGTACAATTAGACACTGGTTTGTCCAGGCAAACTCAATAATTAGGTCACCACTGCTTATGGTTAAACTTTGGATTCCAGATGTGAAGAGCTGAGCTTTGGTAACCTATGGAGGAGTGGGATGTACTGGAATTATGGGTTTTCCTCTGTGGAAGAGGAGAACTGAGCTTCAATTTAGGGTGTGATCTTAGACTTTATTTTATTTTAGTTTAGTTTAGTTTTATTTTATTTTATTTTTTTAAGGGTGGACTAACAGAGCAGGTCTGCATAGAATGCCAGAGTCACAGAACACCAGGATCTGCTTCTCCAGAATTACATGTACCCAAGGTTTTAAGTGCAGCACTGTCATTTATTAGTAACTAAAGAGTACAGGATATGCCCAGAGCTGTTATGACATGAAAAAATAACTGTCAAGGAGGTTGGAAATAGGTCTTTGCTTTTCTCTTAAACATATTGATGATTACCTGCTGCCTTTAGTAATAAAAATATCAATACAGCTCATTAGTCTTTCTTTAAGTTGTGGATATTATTGAAAAGCTATTCCCAGGGGAACAGCTGGCAACACATTGGAAATACTTGTAAATAATCCATTAATAATGAACTCCTAAAACATGAATAATCTATCCGTAATGAACCTTGCTGCTTCCCCACATACCTTTTTTTTTTTTTTTGGCCAGGAATACTTCTTTCAGTCTTTTTATTTCCTCCACAGCCTCTGAGCAGTGGAGATGTTCCTTTTACGTATCATCAGGCCCCATAATTTGTCATAATGCTACTCAATAGCTCGTCTAAAAAATGTGAAGGGATGCTGTCGGGGTTGTTAGGCACAAAGTTTAACCTGCAACACTTGTGGGGGAAAAAGAAAAGAAGAAGGAAAGATTGACATAAACTGTCCCCCAGAGCCAGAATAAAATCCAAGATGGTTTTTTGAGCAGCAAAGGAGGCAGCACGTTGAATCTCGTTGAGTCTCTGCGTGTCAGAATTGTGCTGGGCTTTGGTCCTGCTTGGAGGAGGATGTTGAATACATAAGGAACATTGAGAGGATTCTTGTTCATTCCAGTTATCCTTCCAGAGAGAAGTAGATTGTGGAGACCCTGTGAAATACGAAGGGGTTGTCATTTCAAGGCAATGCCACACTCATACATGTAGGAATTGTCACCTCCTAGCTCTTAGTCCCCACTGGGTGCTTGTTTTTTTGTGGGTCTGTCCTAACACATCAACTCCAATCTGATGGACAAATTCAAAGTGAATTTTTTTTTTTTTTTATCATCTCCTTTTTTTCCCTCCTAAAAAGCTTTGTGGGAAGGCAATGATGGAGATGTTAATCTGCAAGTAAAAGGTACTGCCAGACACCTCCATAGTGGTAATTTTAGTCACAAGTCCAGCCACTTCTGCAAGGGGGTAGGAGGGATGGACTAGGCTGAAATGAGAACTGTGGGAGTGCTGAGAGATAAAGTAGAAGAAATTCCCTCCAAGTGCCTGTTTCTATCCCAGCTGTACATCTCTGGGGACAGGTTTCATGATTTCCCCTCCATTTTTGGGGTGAATCTGCTTCCCTGTGATGCACCAATCAACAAGGTGAGGTTCTCCTCTTTACCACACACAGTAAATTCAGAGCATAAATTGATTACTCACAATTTTTCAGCACATCCGGCTTATTCCCATCCCAAGCAGGAAAAGCTGAGTGTATCTGGCACGGCATTTTAAGGGGTTTTTATCCTCTCAGTGACATTACAGCTCACCTGGGGACAAAGTTCTGTCACTCTAGGGAAACCCAGGAGTGCAGTGCCTGGCTGATAGCTCTGATTTTCTCATGAAAATTCTCTTTTGATTGCACCTTGTTTTACCTGGTTTTTCATGCTCCGTTTCTTTACCAAACCCATTTGTTCTTGCCCACCAAGCAAGTCCAGATCTGTATTGTATTTGATTGCACAGTGTTTTGTATTAGTGTGTTGTGGGGGGTTTTTTTTGGTGCCTTTTTCTGTATCTGCAAGTTAGCTCCACGTGGAAGGGTCATACAATTTTGAAGGGATCTCGTAGCAGTGGCAGTGT
Source organism: Lonchura striata (assembly GCF_050655825.1). Lineage (NCBI taxonomy): Eukaryota > Metazoa > Chordata > Aves > Passeriformes > Estrildidae > Lonchura > Lonchura striata. The sequence goes on from NC_140709.1 coordinate 37,885,799, forward strand.
TGCAGAGGACTGGAGAAATAAAAAAAGAATATTATGCTTGTAGTTGGAAAGAGGGAAGGGATCCCGAATAATCTCTGTGTTCTTTAACCTCATACTGATCTAGTGTGAAATCCTGGGAAGGCTGCTTGCTATGTGATCTGCTTAGAAAGTAATTTCCATTGGCAAAGTAACAGAGTTGTCCAAGTCTCTCACAGGAGATTGTCAGGGGATCAAATGCTGGGCAATTTCCAATGCCACATTATCACAAGTATCTTTCAAGAGCAAATACACTGAGTTAGACCTGAGATCACAAGAAGCACTAGTGAATGGGGATTTTTTTTCCTTGCTTCCCATGGTATCAGTCATCTTCATACTCCATCTGCATTTCTCCTGCTACTGGGAGTGCAGCCTGTAGGGTTTTTACCACTCCAGAGATCTTTTAAGCCTTCTGAAGAAAATTCTTGCTGCTTCTTCTTTATCAGGTCTTCTTATCCCCCTGTGCTGAATGTTCTCCTGTGTGCAAACTGAGCTCTTTCTATGGCCAGCCAGATTCATCTGCTGGGGCTTTGTGTTCTCTATCCAGGTTTAGATAAAATATTGGGAAGAAATCCTCCCTGTGAGAGTGGGGAGACCCTGGCACAGCCCAGAGCAGCTGTGGCTGCCCCTGGATCCCTGGCAGTGTCCAAAACCAGGTTGGACACTGGGGCTTGGAGCAGCCTGGGACAGTGGAAGGTGTCCGTCCCTGCCCATGGCAGGAGGTGGCATGACTTTTATGATTTGTGGTTTTTATGATTTATGATTTTTATGAACGTGGAAATGATATTTTGAACGAGAACAATGGCAGATTTTGGGTGCAAAGCTGAAAAGTAATCCGAGAGAATAATGCAGACTCCTGGCAGCTCAGCACTCTGAGGGGTTTGCTGCTTTTGAAGGTGTGGCTTGATAAAAGAGGTTTGACTGCTATAGGGAGCAGGATGCTGCTGATAAAGCCAGTGTGATAAAGCTGCTGTTGATGTGCTGCTTGTAAATTTTAAACTCCATTCATTTCTCAAGGCGGGGGGAACTCTGGCCTATTCTGCCTCAAAAGCAGCCTCATCCCTCTCTCCCAGCTGAGGGCAAGGTGGGATTTGCAGTGCACAGAGATATTACACTGCAACATAACAGCCTTGACAGCTGTGGGTGATGCTGCAGGTCAGCTTTGGCCATCACGAAAAATCCTTGAAGGATCTGGAGCCTCCTGATGAAAACATTGAGGATTTCATCTCTGCGCTGGAGGAGCGAGGCCAATGTCCTGAGCTGCCCCTTCCTGCTTTTCTAGGACACTCCTCTTCCCAGCCAAGCTCTTCCTGCCCCAGCCACCACCAAAAAATTAAAATCCACTGGGTGAATTGATCGGGGGCTCAGCCTTGATGCAATGCCAGCATTCAGTCCCTCACACCAGCGTGGCTGCATTGTTAGCTGGACCTGATTATCTGGATGCTCCAGCAGGAGCTGCCACATCCGAGTTGGAGGTGTGTGGAGATTAACTGGTGTCTGTCCAACCATTTGTCACACAAATAACGGTGCCAGTGTACTGAAATACTATAAATCATTTTTTTCCAGGATTGAAACCTTTTATCAGTTGTGTCACTTCCATTACTCAATAAGCGATCAGTAACAGGCGTTGTGGTTGAGCCAGTTAGTAGTTAACAACTCAGAGCTGTGGCTTGTGAGGGAGCCTGTGACACCAGCAGCTGATATAAATTCAGGATTTAATATTTATCTTTAATATTTATCTGAGTTCTTAACCAGGGTTTTGCTGGAAAGGTGAAAGGCAGCACAACTTTGGCACAAGTCTCTTAATTCCTGGCTTGGTCCCGTGGTGGTGTTTGTGTAGGCCCTGCATAATGTTCAAAATATCCAAATAGCAAATCCCATCCTCTTTTTCTCAACTTCGTTCCAGAGCTAACCACAGCAGCTCCCCAGGGATTTCCAGCAACCACAGCTTTGGAAAAAAAGTCAAAGTACAGAAGTCAAATTACAGGGATGAGAACCTCTGTGTAAGAGCAGCCACAACCCTGAGTTGGATGGATTTGTGCAAAGATCTGGGCAGATGCTGGGTAATAGCAAATCACAAGCATCTTCAGCTTCATGGTTTTTACATTATTCACTGGTATTATGCAAATTAACATCAAATCTGAGGAGCCCCACCCAAGACAGCCATAGGTGATAGAAACTTCCTGTGGATGATGCCCTTGGAAATGCAATCTATGGAGAGGAGACAAAATGTTGTCTCTGCCCTTGGAAAGAATTTTTCTATTCCCACTGAATGTCTTAGTGCCTAATTTCTCCCTAATAAGAGGGCTGAGTTAAGACTCCTTCCCCAAAGAGGTTGAGACCTGTGCAGTAAACACTGCTTGAGCAGTGAGTTTAGGAAGATAAACTGAAAGTTTGTAAACACCTTTTGAGAATTCCTTGCTGCTTTGTCCCATTGCTGGGACATTGCTTTGTCCCATTCGAGGTGGCTGTTTAATTGTGCAGGCTCTGAGAAGTTCTGAAATGCAAATTAATAGATTTATCCCAAAATGGTTTGGTTTGGTTTGGTTTGGTTTGGTTTGGTTTGGTTTGGTTTGGTTTGGTCTGGAAGGGACTTCAAAGCCCATCCTATTCCACCCCCTGCCATGGGCAGGGACACCTTCCACCATCCCAGACTGCTCCCAGCCCCAGTGTCCAGCCTGGCCTTGGACACTGTCAGGGATCCAGGGGCAGCCACAGCTGCTCTGGGCACCCTGTGCCAGGGCCCTCACCCTCCCAGAGAACAATTCCTTCCCAATATCCCAATTTCCCTCTGGTGGTTTCAAACCATTCCCTCATGTCCTGTCCTATCTCCTGCTAACACAGCTAAGTCTGTGGGTGTTGTGGGTGCACTCCTGGGTAGGAACTTCTGCCAAACTCAGAGTTCCAGTGAGCCCTCCATGCTCAGATTGTCCTCTTTGTACTGAAGGACCCAACGTCTGCAGATCTGTGTTTTCCAAATTAGCCAAGGCAAGGAAATGGAAGTCTCCTGCTCTGTCACTGCAGGGTGATTTAGAAGCTCAGGAAAAAAGGGAGAGGATCAGAAGGTTTTTTCCAGCTTAAATGATTCCCTTGTCTTAGCATGATAATTCAGGTTTATAGAGAAATAATCAAACACTGGCAGGTTGGCTTCTGCTCATTTTCACAAGTGGTGGAAAGTCACAAAGAACTCAAGTTTATGTTAGATATACACAAATTTGGGGTTTGTGTATTGTTGTGTACCTCAGTTTTTATTTACCTAGTGTGAACCTTTTGCAGTAGGGTGGATGATGTGGATTAAAGGTGAGCAAAATGGGAGGTGGTAACAGTAATTCTGGTTTCTTTTCGGTAGTTTACATTTCAGAGTAAGTCAGAGCTGGAATATCAAAGTGACACTGATGCCTAACCAGGGCATTGGGAAAATCAAATTCTTCATCACTTGTATCTACAAAAAATCTCCAGGAAATGAGAGGTGGGTTGTTTCCCCAAATTCTGCTTCCTCTTCAGCCTTTTTTTCCTGCTGCTTCCAAGAGCTCTGAGAGGGCTTGAGTGAAGGTGCATTTTTGTGTCACAGAATTGTTCTTGCAGGGAGCTTGCACGGGGAGACCCTTCCAACCCCAGCCACTCCAGGACAGTGGAAGCTTTGCCAGGAGGGCTCTGAAAGCCCAGGTGGTTTTGATGTCCCAGCAGGCAGGGTTTGTTGTCACAGGTGCCACAGGTGTAGTGTCCCCTTTGATCCTGGAGCCCTCCAAGGTGCAGAGCTGGGAGGGGCAGCTCCACCACCATGTCTGGTTGCCAATGCCACCCCAGTGCTGGTGTCACCTGAGCTCCCATGATCCTGGTGACAAGCATGACACTGACCCCAGGATCAAGACAACTGGGTAGAAATGTGGATATCTTTGAAATTCCAGAGGGTCCAATATCTTGCATCAGACGGAACAGGCTGCCCAGGGGAGTGGTGGAGTCACCATCCCTGGAAGAGCTCAAAAAATGAATATTTGTGGCACTCTGCTGTTGGGCTTTGTGACATTTAGTCAAATGTTGGACTTGATCATCTTGGACGTCTTTTCCAACCTTTGTGATTCTGTGAAATCTAGCTATGTAGCAAAAAAAGAGGGAATTTAGTACAAGAAAAAAAAAAGTGTAATCGAAATTCATATTTAGAGTTGAGGCTCAGATGTAATGGCACAAACTGCTCTGTTATGAATCAAAAATAAGCCAAGGTGCACTGTATGCTCCTGGATAGCTCTGGTAATTATGGCCTGGTGATTACATGTTACTCCAGTCATATTTCCAGTTGTAAAAAACATGAGAAAAGCAATGGAATGGAGTCAGAAGCTCTGCTTGCCCACTGCTTCACTCACCTGGAGTAAATTAATAAAGATTCCTTTCAATAAAAATATTAAAATGCATTTAAGACAGATTTTCAATAAGCACATTTGCAGTGGGGGGTGTTTTACATTTGAATTACTAGAGTAGGGCAGCTGGGGTTTACAGAAAACTGTCATGTAGCATTAAAAGTGAAAGCAAAAAAAATCAATTATGATCTTGACAAATCCCATTTTGTCAGGGAAATGTTTTCGTTTCCTCTGCATGAAAACATCTTATGGTCATTTTGTGGGGTTTTTTTTAGTCCAGATGTGTACAAAAAAAAGCAGTGACAAACTGATTCCCTTAATTCCATAATAGCTCAGCTGGCCTGGTGAAGTCACCCAAAATTGGAGGAGCTAACCTTGGGAATGGGTGGCTGGAATGCTCCCAGCTTGTTTTGCAGAGCTGGAGCTGGGGGTCTGCTGATCACAGCCAAGCCATTCCAGCCTGTTACATAGCAGGAGTCAGAGTCATTAAATAATTATACCTTTGATTAGCTGCTTTAACTGTTCATTGCCTTTGAAATATGATAGTATAATTTAAAGCTTTTATTAAAAGACAATTTTTCTAGGTGGTTGAAAAGGATTTTTTTTTGTGTGTGTGTAGAAAAGAGCCATAATTTTCTGCTTCAGATAATGAAAAACTGAGAAAAATGTTTCCAATTACCATTTCCTTTTTGTCAATTGGAATCTTGTATGTTTATAGTGTATTGGAAAGGCACTGAAATCATTGAGTGGGTCCTTAACCTACTGCAGAAGTTGGGATGGAGAAATATTGCAAGGAGGCGGGGGGGAAATAACTAAAAACATTTTTTAGAAATGTTTAATTAAAGTAACTTTTTTTTCCCTGTCACCAGCAGAAGTATGAATGTGTTTTCATTTTTTTCCCCCTTCATTTGAAATGTTCAAAGCTGAAGAGAAGCCAAACGTAATTAACTATTAATATGATTTGAAGTATTACTTTTAGAGTTTTTTGTGGGTTTAAAATAGAGGATGGGAAAGGATTTCAGTTGCAGAAGAAAGAGTTGGGATTTTGTACCATACAGTTTGAGTTGTATTTGGGGAAATTTCAGTAACTCAGCACTTTTATTAATTTACTTTACATCAGCTTGTTTTTTCTGAGTGTTCTGCAGTACAAAAAGGGTATATTCAGGCCTGTTGCCATATGAAATATTTTCTGTCTCCCCCCCTTTTTTTTTTTTTAATTTTGGGACACAGTAATAATCCCTTCTTCTCCAGACAGAAATGTTGGGAAAATTCAGGGTCACATTCAGGTGTTTAAAGATGGTTCCTAGTGGAAAATCTGGTTTAATAAATAGAAAAATAGTGAACGTACTTCTCATCCCTTGCCATGGCAGGGGCTGGAATCAGATTGTCTTTAAGGTCCCATCCAGCCCAAACCATTTTACGAGCCTGTTTGGTATAAGATCCATGCATTTTGTGACATTTTTTTATTTTAAAATTTCGTGTTGGACAGATCTTGAAATACAATGTATCCAGTTGATTTTACTTAGATATACATATTTATGTATAGATCTATATTAGGTAGGCCTGGGGTTTGTTTTGGGGGTTTTCTAACCCTTTTTTGAGGAATTTTTGTCATTTCTGCTTTCACATAGGATAAGACAGTGCCAAGCCCCTTCACAGTCACAGAGACAAATTTGCACGATCTGAGAATGTCCTGAGCTGCCTCCCAGTGAAATCATTTCAATCCTCTGACCAGAGAATGGGGTCTTGTTGGACAAGTTGCTAACCCAGAAGGGAGGAAACTCCCCACTGATGTAACCCCACGTGGTGCAGGAGAACTCGAGGGAGAGCAGGGAGAGGGCTGAAGTTTATCCCTAAATATTCAGCTTTGCCTCCCATCTGCCTCTTATTGTGGGAAGCCAGCACACCCCTCTGGCTGCCTTGGCTGTCTCCAGACCCTGGCAGGGGGCTCGGAGCCCTTGGCACAAAGTCAAAAACACCTGTGGCTTCGATTTTAGCCCGTGGAAAAAACTGCCAACTGTGTGTGAAGATTTACAGGTCACAAGAGTTTGAGTTAATGTAACACAGGGTGAAAAAGTAGAATTATGGGTTTTTTTAAAATGGGGTTCAGGAGGTAAGATGGAGGAATTTGGGTGTGTCTTGTCCTTCTCCTTCTTGTCCTCCATCTTTCTCTGTGATGGTGACACTTTTTATTGGTTTAGAGTAGAGACGCACACTCTGACATAGGTGATGGGTATTGGGAATTAATCATAAAGTACATGTAGTTCTTAGTATAAAATGTAAACAACGCCCCAGAGGGCAGGTAGAATGCAGTGATCCAACTTGCTAGACAGAGCTCAGGAGGTCAGAGAAAGAATGTTATAGATAAGAGAAAATAAACAACCTTGAGAAGCAAAACCAACGCATCTGAACTTCTTCTTTGGCCGCGGGGCTGGGAGGAAAAGACTTTTTACGATCTTGGAGTCATCTTGACCACAGAACCCCGGGATCTTACAAAGCCATTTTCCTGGGCAGGTGTCACCTGGAGAAGCTGCCCTGGGCTGGGCTGTGGGAGGAGGATTTTCCTCAGCCTCCTCCCCAGTGTTCAGTCCCTGCACAGCCCGAGCAGAGCAGCGCTACGGGTGCTGCTGGTTTGATCCCTGGCACTGGGCACTGGGAAGATGCTCTGGGAAGCACACGACACGCCAGCCCCCTTCCCCCAGCCTCGGTGCAGAGATCCTATTATTTCTGATAATTGATGCTGAGGGCTGTGGCGTGCCTCATTTAATCAGCACTGCTCAGCACACTCCAGGGATGTAATTCATGTAATTCCACCTCCAACATGGCTGGCCAGGCTCGGACACACAGCCGAGCGGCCACGGCAGTTTTTAATCAGCTGTCTGAGGAGTATTTATCTAATCAGCCAAGAACTCTGTCACAGCCAGACCAGAGGTGACATTAGCACATCTGGAATGCCTCGCTGTAGCACTGTGGGGAGGTGATCAGGGTTTGACTGTGCATGTGAACGCTCTGCCAGGAATAAAAGCGTGTTTCTGCTTATCAGAATGGAAAAAGAACTGAATTGGAGCATGTTGGAAAGGGTTAACGCAGGGTTTTGTTGACTGTTATATCCTGAGCATCCTTAGAGAAGTTCCCAGGTAATAAACAGATGTGTCCTCAGATCACACGTGGGTTTAAACCCTTCCTACAAACCCCTCCTGCTTTTGGAAACAATGCTACTTGATGATGGTGGTAGTAAACATATTTACTGCAGAACCTGACTAATCAAAACCGGGCAGGACAAGCAGCTGCATTAGCAGAGAATAAATAGCAGCCCCATTAAAGAAGGCAAACACAGAAATTCTGTCTGCTCACAGCTGTAAAGTTATTGCCTGAGCAAATACAAAGAGAGGTGCTAATTGGGAGTGATTAAGTTTAATTGATTCCCAGTTCCTCCATATCTTAACAAAAGGCTGTCCTGAAGCCTGCTTTCCTCCTTCCTGTACCAACATAGCTCTTCTCTGAGATGTGCTGGTGTAAAAGCTGCTTCTGCACCAGTGGGGACAGCCCAGCTCAGAGGCACCAGCAAAGGGATGAGCTGTGTCCCCTGATCCTGCTGGATGTCCTGCTGCAGCTGCCACCACCACCACAGGGACAAGGACAACTTCTCCACTGAAAGGGTGCTCAGGCATCAGAACAGCCTGCCTGGAGCAGTGGTGGAGTCACCATCCCTGGAGTGTTCAAAATGTGGGTAAATGTGGCACTTTGTGGTGTGGTGCAGTGGCCGTGGAGGTGTTTTATCAGATGTTGGGCCTGATCTTGATGGGGCAGCCACAGCTTCCCTGGATCCTCAATATCCCAGGACCTATACTGTTTGCCACTTCAGTAAAAGTTAAATTAAATGCTGTGGAGTTGTTAACTTCATTCCAGATGTTTGAGGTTTGAGAAAGTTTGTCTGGTTTTCTTTTTCCTGGAATCTTTAGTTAGAAGCACCTTTTGGTGGCACTTTAGGAAGAAAGCACACTTCCAGAAGTTACTTCAAAAATCAGTCTGCCTTAAAGATTTTCTTTTTTTTTGGGGGGGGGGGGGGGGGGAGTTTTTCTGTTAGATCATTAAGTATTTCTTACAGCATTTTATTGATAACCAGTTGGGGTTTCTTTGATTAAGCTTAAATGTGATATATACTTAATCAAAGAAACCCCAACTGGTTTCCAACCCCAACCTCAATCATATATATATATGTATGATATAGAAAATAAATTTGGATAATAGCCATAGATATCAATATATAGATAGATAGATTATATGGATGATATAGATTTAGATAGATATAGATATCTCTGGAGCTGGCAACAAGAGCTTTTGTTGGGTTTACTCTGGGGACCAGGAAGTGAATCCAGACCAGACAAACTGAATATGCTGGGAAATAATTTCAAGACAAAGCAGGCAGATAATGACCTGCAGGGCCTGTTCCAGCCTGCTTGTGGGTAACAGCAGTGTGTAGTTCCAGGAGCAGGCAGGGTAGGATGGCTCTGCTCTCCCTGGCACATCAATCACCCTGCAGAGGTTTTGCTTGGCAGTGTCCAAACTCTTATTGAATGCTTAAAGGCAGGAGAGCACCTGGAGGAAGCAGGCAGGAGCTGAATCGATGCCAAAGGATGCATGTGGATGTATCAGGGCCTCAGCATCTCTGTGGGAAAAGTCCATTTGTTTAAAGGGAAGGGAAAGGCCCCTGACACTTAACACATTAAAATGGATTATTTCATCAATAGGTTAATAGAAAAGCAGGCTGCAGGTTCACTCCTGCACGCAAAACGCGCCATTAAAGTGTGAAAAATGGGAAAGGCACTGGGAAAGGGTCTCTGTGCACTGGAGACCATCTTCCCTTTCAAAGGGGTGCCAAACCTCGATTTTGCCTATTTATATGTAAATGTTTCAGAGGGAAAACAAGTTTTTCTGCAGGGCAATTGTGCCTCTCTAGTGCAGAGACTTTTTAAACAGGACTTTAAATGAGGGTTTTTCCAGCTTGAAGGATGCACCCAAAGGAAAGGCTTTTAGATTTGATGATGTCACTCAGAACACTCAGTCCTCCTTTTCAGTATGGAGCATTAAAGCCTGCAGATGGCTTTATTCAAATCATACCTGGCTTAACAGTCAGGGGTGTTCAGGCAGTGCTCTTCCAGCTTTAATTCTTCAGCTGAAAATGGAGCTTCTTGTTACAGCCTGGAGTGACTTCTTGTCACTGTTCCTTTTCCCTGTGGGCAGCTGTTTGGTCTGAGTTCTGTGGGACATTACAGAAAGAAATTTTGAAGGAAATTTTTAAAATTAGTGTATCCTGGTACTGCCTGTGTTGTGGGGTGTGGATGACATCCTAAAGAGTGAGGGACATCTGTGGTGGGAGGGAGAAGGGTCTGAGGTCCCTTAGATAACTTTTGAGTGCAACCATCAACTCGGCTCCATCCTGTTCACCATTAGATCCTGACCCACATCCAAATGCCATTTGCACACTTCCAGACATGGGAATTCCAGCAGTTCCCTGTTCTTCCAGTGGCTCTTGGGTGTCCTGATCTACTCGGATGTTTCAGCTGGTTCCTGTGTGAGGAAGCCCAGCCTAAGCAAAGTGTCTTAAAGATTCTAAAGAAGGTGAAAATGTGCTCTCCCCTAATGAGCCTGGGAGCAGAGTGCTTTTCAGCCAGATTTTCTGCTAATTGTGAAGCAGCAGCTCAGAGGATCTCAAAGTTTGGGTCAATTCTAATAAAACAAGGGTGTTGCTATTCTCTGTAAAGAACAGAGGGTGTTGTTTTTTTTTCTTCCTTTCCAAATAAGCACTTCGATTTTGCAGTGAGGGAGGAATTTTGGAGCAGCCTAAGATAGTGAAAAGTATCCCTGCCCATGGCAGAGGGTGGAACAAGATGGGCTTTGAGGTCCCTTCCAACCCAAACCATTCTGGGATTTTATGATTCTACTTCCTTTGAGCTCAGTGCTACAAAGAACATTTGTTGGGATGAGGATTTAAGGTCATTACATCATCACCTCAGTTTCTAAAGGGGATGATGTAAAAAGGAGGTTTAATGGTGAACTCTGGGCACCAAGTGATCCCCACAGGCTTTTGCAGGAAAAGGAGCTCTTGTCTGGCTGTGTTTTGTCGTGAAGTAAATCTCATTTTACAGTAGCTGTTTTGTCCAGTCCTGTATCTTCTGCAAAAATACTTACTGTCTTTTTTTCTTTTTTTTTTTTTTTATATATTTTTTTAACTTCTACTGGTCTGCTTTGTCTATTCCAATAGCAGATCCATTTAATCTTCTCAAATTGTGTCATGTTGTGGTGACTGAAAGAAGAATCACTCTGAATATGAGGCTTTCCACATTGAAAATTGAAATTCCACATTGAATTGGCCATGGATTGCAGGGGCTGAGTGGTCCTTGTGTGCATTTTCTGTGTGTAGCTCTTCATGTGTGAACAGGCTTGTGCTTGTATTTTACTTCACATGCTTTTTGATGTTTCTTTTCTCCCCTTTTTCATTGAAAAAAAAAATTTCTTCTTTCCCCTTCTTTTTTCTTTATTTTTATTCTCTTTTTTTTTTTTTCTCCTCTCTTCCCCTCCTGCTCTCTGGACGCAGCCAAACGCAAAGCTTGGAAACTAAACCGTGTTGGTAGCCTGCGAAATATTTACAGCAGCAGCAGCACCAACACCGAAGGTAACGAACCCACCCGTCCCACACAAACACCTCCTCTTTCCCCCCCTTTTTTTAACCCACTCCTCCAGAATTTTGCCCTCCTTGCCTCTCTCCCTTTCCCCCTGGAAATGAGATTTGCCCCAAGCATGCGTGTTTGTTTCCACCCCGTGTTTGCAGAGTCATTCCGCTTGGTCTTTTCATCTTTCTGTTCGTGCCTTTTATTTTGCCATTCATGTTCCTTTCAGCTTACTTAAATTTTGACCTTTCCCTCTAGTCGTGGAGTAGTGATGTTTAAATTACTTCAGGAACCCATTTTCTCATTTTATTTATTTTTTTTTAAGAGATACATATATATTTTTTCCCTTTCTCCATGTGGGCACTCAATGTAATATTTCCCAAGTTATTACGATTTTTAAAAGTGTTAGTATCAGGTGTAATGATCTGTAGCCAAATACAATAGTGTGCCATGACATTTAAGTAACAATCTTAATTTGTTTTGTGCAAGCCTTCTCCATAATGCTCTTTGCAGCTCTAATCCAGAGGCGAGACAGTGCCGGGTCATTTGCATGTGCTACTCTTGCTTGTAAATTCTGGATATTGTTGTATTTCTAAAGGTCACCCGGTGCCAAAGTTCACAAATTGACTTACATTGCTTTTTTTTCCCCCACCCAAGGCAGCCGTCATGCCTTTTGTATAATAGCACATGGAATTTTATGTATTTATTTCCCCCCCCCCCTCTCCGCCTTCAAACAACACAATTACAAACTTTTTTTTTTTACTATATATATTTTTTTATTATTATTACAAATGTCAAAGGTCAGAACGACTTGGAAACCAAGCAAGGAGGAGGGAGGGAATAAAAAACCCACCAGCACCATCTCCAGCAGCACGGAAGAGGGATGGTGTAAGGAATAGGGGAATGCAAAATAGGTCACAACTCAGTAATCTCGCTATAAGGGAGGGGGATTTTTTTTTTCTCTTCACTTAAGTGCAAACCAAATGGGTCAAGTAATCGCAAGCGCATGCCCTAACACTAATTGACTTATTTTGGAATGATTATAACTGTAATATTTTTCTTAATGTCACTGTTTTCTGGGCTGTTGATTTTAGTGATTGCCAAGCGGTGGCATTAAATCTCTTGTAAATTTTAAATTGCATGCTATTTCTGTAAACAAGTCCCTCTGTTCACATCCTGATCATTAACCTTTGGTGATTTATATCACCGTCCTTTTTTTTGCACAATTACAGCCCAGGCTGCTGGCTCTCCCTGCCAAAGTGTGCACAGGAAACAAAAGTGGGGTTTTATTCCACCTTGTTAAGGCAGCTTTTTTTTTTTTTAAATTTATAATTCATAATTTTATTTCATTTCTCAGCCTAAATGTAAAATTATTGCCTTTCAGAACTGCTAAATTGGCTGGTTTGATCCTTTCATTGTCTTTTCAAATATGAAGTGCAAAATATGAAAAGATAGAGAGTTGCTGTCAAATATTCATAAGTCTTGGGGTTGTCTTTTTTCCACAAAGACACTTTAATAATTTTCAATTTTCTATTTGTTGTTTATACCTCCCAGCCCCATTTTACCTCTGATCAGGTATATTTGTTGCTACAGGTTTAGTGCTTGAGAAGCTTGTGAATTTTTATTTACCTGTTCATAAACTGCAGAGGACCAAATACACAGAATTCCCTTGCATTTTACAGATCAAGTTTTTGTAGGGCCTGTCTAATTTGAGGAATCTTTTATCTTACTGATCAAACTAAGATGCCTTGGTATGGAAACACAGTGCTGTTGGCCATGGCCCAAAAAGTTTTGAGACACAGCATCAAAATGAAATTCTAAAATAGGGCAAATGTACCATTTTTGGATGTTTTATCCCCCTGAAAGCTGGAGGTTCAATGTTCTTAGCTGTGAGCTGATACCGTGAGCCTTTGTGTGAGAGCTGGAATGGTGAGACATGCAAATGTGGAGTTAATGAGCATTGTAAGTATTAAAAACCACATGTTTAGATAATTATGCCTTCAAAAAAGAGAACGATGATGGGAAATGACAGTCCAGAATAACAAATCTGCTTTGGTCCTTGGCACACGCTTGCTCAGTGGCACTCACCCCTATTTACACACCAAAAAAAATTTCCCTCAGGTTCAGCCCTGGTTTGAAAAGCTCTCCAATCATTTTTAACTCCCTCCTGGTGTTTTTAGGTGTTCTGGGTGAGCTGCCAGGTGGGCAGATCTCAGCTCTAGCTGGGAGAAAGTGCAGCCCAGGTGCTGCAGATGTGCTCTGTGTAGGTGATGGTGGTGCCTTTTTGGGCTGCCTAAAAACAGAGGCCAGGCAAAAATAAGGGAATAAAAGCAGTTATATGTATTGAAGGGCCTTCAAGTACATTTTTGGGCAGACAAAGCCCCCCTCAAGGGCTACACCCAAAAAATGGATGATGGGTTTTCACACTTTTATAAGTTTGGTGCATTTGCATATTGGGGGTTCATCTTGCCACCTCCAGGGATGAGGACTCCAATCCCTGAGCACCTTTTCCATGGGGAAATTCCTGCTGCTGTCCACCCTGAGCCTGCCCTGGCCCAGCCTGAGGCCGTTCCCTCTCCTCCTGTCCCTGTTCCTGGAGCAGAGCCCGACCCCTTCCTTGCCCGAAATTGCAGAGTTACCTCCTTCATCAGATCTGTCTTATTACAAGAAATCTTACTTTCATTTGTTTTAGAGCTTGCCTAAACTCTTTAGTTGTCAGATTTTGTGTAGTTTTCCATAGGAAGCCAAATGAGAAAGTCCCACATGCTCCCTGTTGCAGACAGCCAGGCTTGAAGCAATCTTTTGGTTCTTTAGGGGGGAAAATAGGCTGTAGCAGTGAGTTTTGCTTAAAACAAACCCCACTCTGGTCTTAAGGGTACCTGTTATCATGGCAGTATTATTAAAATACAGAATAATTTCCCCTATACCAACAGATTTCAGGCTAGGTTGGACAGGGCTTGGAACAACCTGGGATAGTGGAAAGTGTCCTGTGGCAGGGGCTGGAACTGGATGAGCTTTATGGTCCCTTCCAGCCCAAACCATCCTTGGATTCTATGACTTTGCAGCACAACAGGAAGGATTATCTTTAAGGAATTAAAAACCTGTACTCTGCATGCATAAAGATATTAAATCCTGATTTTTCCCCCTCCTCACCACTGCATGTATGATTTTGGTTGGATTTTCTGGGCACTGAGGGAGAACTTTTTTGTTTGGATTTCACCCAAGCTGCCTTCGGTTCCGAAGCGTGGTGCTGTGCCTGTGCAGGCAGTTACATCCTGTCTGTCTAAACTGAATTTTAAAAAATTTTTCAACTTGAGTTGTCTTGGCACCCAAATGAAACATCGAGCCCACGAGGCAGAGGGCTTCAGTGCCTTCAGCCTTTTGGCACCACTCAGAGACATGGATCTAAAGCAGAATAAAACTCTTCCAGTGGAACACAACCTTTACCAAGAGCTGTGGGCAAGTGCCAGCAGAGCTCCTCTGTCCTGATGGGGTTGATTTTCAAAACTAATTAGATTCAGACACCGGGTTTGGAAAGGGGAGAGAAGTATTAGCATGGCCATGCCCAGTGGGACATGGCACAAATATTTCCTTAATTGAGGTTGCTAATAAACATACTTACCATCCAAGTGAGGGGGATAATTCTCACCGAGTGGCAAAGGTAACGCGACCTAACACGTGTGGGACGTAAATAACACAATTGTTGTAAACAAATTGCAGTTGTAAACAACTCCTGTTGCCTCCCAGGGCACCCCAGCAGCTCTTCCCTCTCCTCCTTTTGAAAGGATGAAGGGTTATGGTGCTTGAGCAGAAGAGATTTTCAGGAGAGGGAGGAGGAGGCGATGAAAAAGGAGCTTAAATAGGTCTGGATGTTACATGAGGCAGGCTTGGCTGGGATTCAGGCTGTAACCTCAGCCCTTGGAGGTGCTTCAGGAGCATTTGAAACATGCTTCAAGGGGGTTTTGGTGCTGCTCTTGACTTCTTCTTCCTGGGAAGTGTTTCCTGTGTGAGTGGCACCACCCTCCAGATGTGCATGAGGAGTTACTGTTAATTAGCAGCAGCACCAGCATCCTCTGATATCAGACAGCTGTGTTGGGCAGAGATACAAATGCACAGCCTGCTTGGCCTGGAAGCCAGAAAATCCACTCTTCTTCTGGCAAAATATTCATAAAGGCCTCTTAGAAATGCCTTCATATTTATTTATTTAAAAGCCAGCTTTCAGGATGGGTGTGATTTCTGCACAGCAGAAAGGAACCCTTGCCTCCCGTTGACTTGCCTTGCTGAAAGGTTGGACCAGGTGATCCTTGAGGTCCCTCCCAACCTGATCTTCTATGACTTTGTGACTTGGAATTGTGCCCATCACTGGTGTAAGGTGTCAGTGGTTATTTATGCAGTTTTTAATATTGAGAGTAAAATAGGAGGGGAGTGTAAATGGAGACCAAGCTGATTTGTGCACATTATTTAGAACCACTCCTGTGAGATACCAGGAGGTGAGTGCTTCTGGACATGTGTTTTCCCTGCATTCCATATGCTCAAAATGGAGTTTTCTGGAACAAGTTATGGACTAATTGTATCCTGTGGTAATTTTCAGTGTGGTTTTCTAAACCTGATCTCAGTCCCACATCACAAACACATGGGTAGGGGAAGGCAGGGAGGCCATACCCTGAACGTTTGTTTTTTCTTCCACAATCCATTGCTCCTAAGAAATTTTATCTCTTTGTTTTCCAGAAGTGGGTGGGCTGTGGCAGTGTCTGGTTTTTGGCAGAGCAAAATAAATGTGAACTTGGGTTAAATGCAGTTGACTGTGGAAAGATGATGGTGAGAAGTGTCCCTGGAATCCCAGAATGATGTGTGTTGGAAGGGACCTTAAAGCCCATCCCATTTCACCCTTGCCATGGTCAGGGACACCTTCCACTCTCCCAGGTTGCTCCAAGCCTCATCCAATCTGGCCTGGAACATTTCCAAGGATAGGGCAGCCACAGCTGGGTACCCTAAAATTCACTGATTCCATGCCTGCTTCCACTGAAAGAAAAAACCTCTTGAGCTTTTCCTTCCATATCACCAGAGTCTCACACTTTTGGCTCATTTCCCATCCCAGCCACCCTTCCCTCTTTAAAAAAAAAAAAAAAAAAAAAAAAAGGCAAACAAACAACAACAGCATTTTAGACATCTCCTGTTGATAATAACTTCCAAATGGAAGTCAGTGGCAGCTGGTTCTTCACACTTTAACCCTTCCTCTGCTGCCCTTACAGGAAATAATTGATGACTGATTGGCCCATTAACCTTTTTTTCTTTTTTAAAAAAAAAAGTTTGACAGCCTGGACTTGTGTAATGAGGAGGGATTCCTGGTGAAATCAGGCTGATGGCTGAGTTGCTTGCCCCTGAGGATGCAAAATTAGCCCCGTGGGACCTCGTCTGCATAGAAACTGGACACAATTAGTGTAATATCCGGTGTTATTAATGTAGTTTGGAGTAATTGGGCAGGTTGATTTCGACAGGTTGATGGTGCTAAAATACTATTATAGTGGACCTTTCCATGAATAACTGTTAAACATGGAAAACTGTTTAATAAAATTTTGTGATTGGGCTCACAGGGATTTAAAAAGCATGAGCTATAATCTGGCTGAAGAGTAAAAGTGAACAACTTCATCTTCCTGCCTGGATTTTCCTGTTCCTGTGTGCTGTGCTTAAGGACATACAGGAACAGGTTTGTTCCCTGTATTCTGAAGGAATTGCCCTGGGGGTGATATGGAGCAGGCACTGCTGCTTTGTTTCACAGTTGAGCTTGGGGGGGAAAAAAATATTGGTGTGTTTAAGCAGAAAAAATGAGGGAAGATGACTTCAACCAGCACAGCTTTTTGGGAAATAAATCTGAAGCTTCAGTGGAATTAGAATCATGGAATTATTAAGGTTAGAAAAGACCTACAAGATCATCAAGTGCAGCACTTAATCCAGCACTGCGACATTCACCACCAATCCATGTCCCCAAGTGTCACATTTACAAATCTTTTAAAGCCCTCCATGGATGGGTGCTCCAGACCTCCCTGGGCAGCCCCTTCAATCCCTGAGCCCCCTTTCCATGGGGAAATTCCTGCTGCTGTCCACCCTGGGCCTGCCCTGGCCCAGCCTGAGGCCGTTCCCTCTCCTCCTGTCCCTGTTCCCTGGAGGGAGCCCCGGCTGTCCCCTCCTGGCAGGAGCTGTGCAGAGCCACAGGGTCCCCCTGAGCCTCCTTTGCTCCAGGCTGAGCCCCTTCCCACCTCTGTTTTCTTCTCTTGACCTCAAAATACCCTTCCAGCCCCACCTGAAATGTGTTGCAGCTCTCCTGGGCTTGTTTCTCCTCAGTAAACCAGCTCCATGTGTGTGTGATCAGCATTATTAAAGAGGAGATCAGAGGAGTCAGTGATGCTGCAGAGACCTTAACTCTGTTGTCCTACAGGAGACAGTGCACAGGACCGAATGTAACTTCATTTATTGTGGAGTAGTTCCTTTTAGATCTTCCTCATGAAACCCTGAAAGCTCTGCTTGATAAACGAGGCTTTGGTGATGATTTATTCATGGCCTTTTGGGTAATGTTTCTCCCTGTTTGTTTGGAACACCGTGTTGCTAAAGTGGAACACTTGTAGCTGTGCATCATTCATCTTTGACCCAGGTGAATGACACAGAGCTGTGTCAGGGGGGTTTAGGTGGGATATCAGGAAAAGGTTCTTCTCCCAGAGGGTGCTGGCACTGCCCAGGCTCCCCAGGGAATGGGCACAGCCCCAGGCTGACAGAGCTCCAGGAGGGTTTGGACAATGCTCCCAGGGATGCCCAGGGTGGGCTTGTTGGGTGTCTGTGTAGGGATAAGGGCTGGAATTAATCCTTCTGGATCCCTTCCAACTCTGGACATTCCATGATTTCTTTTCCCACTTACCCCATGCACTGTTTTCCAGTAAAACTTCTGCTTCAGATACCTTCCTGCACCTGAAAATGACACTCAGCTCCACGTTTATCCCTACCTCAAATGCCAAGTCACCTCCTGCTGCTTTTGAGGCATCCTTACAGCAGTGCAGGCACTGGCCCTGCTGACATGGAGTTTATCCAAGAAAACTTCTTGTCTCAAAGCTTGGGAACACAGCTGCCAGCGGGCAGCAGTGCTGTCCTTAAATCTGGTGCTGGATTTGTCCCTGATCTTTGCATGTTTATGGATGATGAGGGAACACAGTAGTGTCATGGCTCTGAATATATAATAAGTCATTATAGGACAAAATGTTCTTTCTGAAGCTCATTATGGCTGATGTTCACCAGAATTTTGTGCTGTATTATTCTTTTCCTTTCATGCTTCATGCCAGCCTGTCCCAATTGCACTTACTTTCAGCTTCCTTGATTTTTTTAATTTGGCATTGCTTTCCCATGTGTAGGTGGGGTGTGTGTCCATTTATCTCCGTTCTGCTGGTATTTCCATGTGCTGCTCCTCTGGCCTGAATACTTGTCCTTCTCCTCCAGTAGCCCTAAGGATATTTCACTGACCCTCCCTCCTGGCTTCTCAGATCATTTTCTCATCTCCCATGTCAGACGTGGATGTTGAATAGGTTGAACTGATTTTAATCCTGTATTATAGCCCAGTAATGATTATTATTCTCCCAGTATTTATGCTGTAGAGGAGAAAATGTCCACATCTGATTTAATATATCTGTGCTTGTAAAAACTGCTTGAAAGATGAGGATAAATTGTTACATTTTCTGTATTGTCAGCTCTTTGTGGTCCATTCATCTTTTATTTTGTGGCACCCTTTGATTTTTACATTATGCAGCTTTTAACACCTGAATTTTAAATCTAAATGATGCTTGTTGGCCACTTTATATTTGATTAAGGTACAGACTCAATTCCAAGCTCACAAACACAGGGACTGAGTATTTACTCAAACCAGTGCTTTATCTGCATAGCATTTGGAGAGAAAAAAACAGAGGATCCTGATTCTTTCCTGGTGCGCTGTGCAGGGCAGGATCCAGCCTCAAGCCTCGTGTCCAGACCTGCAGTTACAGGATTTGTGCAATCCCAGAATTGTTTGGATTGGAAGGGACCTTCAGGATGATCCAGTGCCACCCTCTGCCACAGGCAGGGACACCTCCCACTGTCCCAGGGTGCTCCAAGCCCTGTCCAGCCTGGCCTTGGGCACTGCCAGGGATCCAGGGGCAGCCACAGCTGCTCTGGGCACCCTGTGCCAGGGCCTGCCCACCCTCACTGGGAACAGTTTCTCCCTGGTATCTCATCTAAATCTACCCTTCTTCAGCTTAAAGTGTAACAGAAGTTCTTACCAACAACCAAGGTTGTTTCAGCTGCTTTTTGCTATCCTTAACTGAATCTTTTCTTCCTATTGCATCTTTTTTTTTTTTTTTTTTTTTTCAGAACAAGAAGAAAACTTTGAGTTTATCATCGTTTCTCTCACGGGCCAGACTTGGCACTTTGAAGCAACCACGTACGAAGAGAGGGACGCGTGGGTCCAAGCCATAGAGAGCCAGATCCTGGCCAGTTTACAGTCCTGTGAGAGCAGCAAGAACAAGGTATGGGGCACAGGGCAATACTGGCAAGAAGCCATGGGGCAGGTGATCATTAGGATGACAGCAAATTCTGAATTTTACGCCCTTACCCCTCGAGATGTGTGTGTTACCCCCCAGCTGAGCAGGGTTAGAGCTTTCTGAGGGAAGAACATGGCCTGGGAGGAGCAGCTTTCCCCCTTGGAATGCTCTCCTTTGATGACAGAAGGAGTTTGTTCACCTTTCCTGTCAAAATAAATGTTTAAAATCTGAGATGTCTTCAGCCAATGCTCATTTTGGGAGAACAACTGTGTCTTGAGTGCAGGTGTCTGTAAACACTTGACAGGAGAGAGCAAGGTGCTGACTGGTGACTGAGGGAGAGAAATAGCCAAAAATTGTCCAGAACTGTCGATCCTTTAATATTACCCACCTAACAGTTGTCTTTGATGATTTTATACTGCAAGGAAGACACTCATATTTTTAAGTGAATGACTATCTTCATTCCCCTGGTGTGCCAGACTAGATCAAACACCATTAATTACCATCATCATAAGACAATTGGCCTCTTATTTTGTGTTTAAAAATGGGTTTTTTCCTACATATATTCCTGCGATGGAGGAAATCACAGTTTACTTGTTTCTTGCTTTGCATGGGTTCACACATTCTGAAATGTGTGTGTTATCAGAGCACAAAAGGGGAAGTTTGTACATTAACACCTACATAAAAAGGTGAGTACAAAAGGATAAAGAGTGGCTGGACAATGGCTCAGAGAGGTTTTTCTCACTGGGTTCCCAAAGCATGTCAGCAGAACTGACTGGAACAGCAAAGGGCAGTTGGCTGGACAGGTTTAACAGCTGTCCCATGGAAGTTGTGTCTCCACATGGATATCCACAAGTCCTATTAAATCACACCTCAGGGAGCCCTCAAGGCAGTTTAGTTGGTGTCTTGGTTTGAAAAGACAGATGTCTGCTAAGGAAGGCAGGAACCTCTCTTGAAATGGAGAATGTAAACCCCCTCCCTCCAAATTATTATAAATTTGAAATTAAAAGGCTCTCAGCCAAAGATATGGGGCCAGGAATAACAGTTCTTTATTAGGGTAGAAAAAAAATAAAGGATGCAGTGATACAAAACAACACTGACAGAGTCAGAATAGGACCTGACACCCTGTGGGTCAGGGTGTTGACAGCAGTCCCATTAAATGGTGGCTGCATTCCTCCTGGAGTGACAGATGTGGTTCTGTTGGACCAGGGATCCTGCAGAAGGGTGGAGTTTTCCTCTGAAGGTTCAGTAGTGGGCCTGGTCTTCCTCTGGGAATTCCGTGGAGAAGAAAGCTGCTCCTCTGGGAATCCAGTGGAAAAGGCTGCTGTGGTGTCCCAAATCTCAGATCATATCCAGGTAGGAATGCTTGGCTCCTCCCCCTGGGCAGAGCATCTCCCAGAGGGATGATGGAATTTTATCAGCCATGCAGTGACACTCGCTGGCCCATGAACTGAAGATATTTCTCAGAGGGAGGACTGGTTTGTGGAAGAGATAAAGAACTGCCCAATGAACAGAAGAGAACTGCCCCAGCCATAACAGATCAGAATAGAATACACACCCCCAGCCACATCTTGCATTTCCAGCCTAAGACAGTTGGGTAGAGCTGAGCTACCTGTACATCAGGAGAGCCTCCCCCAGCAGAGGTCATGGGCAGGTCATCGTGAGGAGCAGTTAAAGAGGACCCACCGGGTGAAATCTGACCTTTGGATGATGAAAAAGTTCCAGCCACTTCTGCAAACCATCCCTTAGTCTTCATTAGCACAAGTACACACATCAATACAAGAAATTGATCTTGTAAAATAATATTCTTATCTCATTTATCTCAAGAAGCAAACCTACAGCGTGGCTGCTGCTCTTGGGAAGAGCAGGGTTCTTTCTCAAGCTCGCTTTTCCTGTTAGAATCCAGGCTGGAGACCCCAGAAGTCTGGGAGGTGCCAAAGGATCACTGTTCCTTGAGAGGCAAATCCAGACTTGAGGTTCCTTGACCGTATTCATTCAACCTGAGCTATGAGGTTGGCTGCTCATTCAGCTGACAGTTGTGTCCCTGGGTTTTTTGGGTTCTTGCTGCTCACTGGTGTTTTTGGCTCCCCGCAGTCGCGCCTGACAAGTCAGAATGAGGCCATGGCCCTGCAGTCCATCAGGAACATCAGAGGCAATTCCCACTGCGTGGACTGCGAGGCACAGAGTGAGTACAGCCCCTCCCTGCCTGCAGCTCTGAGCCTTCCCCTTGGCCAGGCCCTGGGGAGCACCCAGCCCTGGCCTCCCTGCTGGGACATCCCCTCTTGTTTGCGCATCTCTGCTTCCTCAAGCACTTTGCTTAACCAGACTTGTTTGATCTTAAGTTATGCTCAATATCTGCCACATCAAATGCATCCTGAGTTTTGCCCCTCTTTGTTTCACATCTAATGTAAGCATTTCTGTATTTCCCTTCAAAGAAAAGGCAAAAAGTTTGCTGTTTGACATCAGTCCCTTCCATTTCCCCCCTGTTTCACGTGGTGAGAGCACACGTGCCGTGGTAATATTTTCAAAGAGGTAGAGCTTGATTGCTGGTTTTTCAGTTTGGCTTTTTAGGCTTGCTTGTCAGAAAAAACTGAAGTCATTGCTCATTATATCTAGATACTAGAAAACTGATTTTGGACTATTTTTTTTTCTTTCCCTTTGTGTTTCTTTCCCCCCCTTTTATTTTTTTTATTTTTTTTATTTTTTGAGACATATGCTTAATGTTCAGAAGAGTGTTCTCGGGCATACTTTGAGCTGTGCTTCACCTCACTAACCCCGACTGAGGCCATTATTCTTGTGCTCTTTAGTTCCAGGGGTTTGCAACAAAGCGACAGAAAGGAAGTTCTCTTACTCTAAAGCAATTAGTTGGAGGAGCTAAAGGATTGAGAACTTGTGCATTTTTATTTCTTTGATATTTGGAAGTCAGAACTTTCCCTGTGATTTTTACACATGCTTAAAATGGAAAAATATTCACTTAGTTATCTTCAGCTGTGATTTTTATTTTTAAAGATTTGCTGCTTGGGATTTTGACTCCTGGTCTAAGCCATTCTGATACCCCAGTGTAAAAAGAGCATTTGTACACAAGTGCAGGTGCTTTTGCACCAATAATTTGGTCTCTGCTTTGCACGTGCTAAACCAGGGTAAAGCTAGGTTTGAGTGGTATTTTAGCACCTGGAGCCCAAAGCAAGTCTTATTTATTAGTGTGCTTTCATAGTGACCTGGCAGTCGTTGAGATTTCCCCCAAAGCTTTGATGCAGCTCAATAGGAAGGCAGGAAGGGTGGTGTGGATGAGGAGGAGGGGGTCTGGGAGTGACCTACATGGATATTTAGCTCATTTGAGGTACTCACTGCTGCCTCTGAGCAGCCCACGGTGTGAGTGGTGACAAGTCCTGCTCCACTGTGGGTGGCATTTTTCTAGCCTTGCTAACTATATATTTATTTATAAAATATACAATTATATTCTATTTTATGTATATATATTTATGGGAGGTTATATTATATAAGATGCAATCCCTTCAGTGCAGGCAACTTCCACAACATCCTTCTAATCCACCTCAGCCCTACCCAGACTCCATGTTCCTAGCCTTGCTAACTAGGTATTTCTTTATAAAATATACAATTATATTATATTTTTATATATATATTTGTGGGAGGTTATGTTATATGTCAATAAGATGCAATCCCTCCAGCAGGCAACTTCCACAACATCCCTCTGATCCACCTCAGCCCTACCCAGACTCCACTGTCCCCAAGGCTTGTGTTTCTGTCCCCAGCCATGCACATATCCTAGGATTTATGCAGCCAGTATGGATGTTTCATCAGGAAAATGCTTTGGAAGAAAGCAGTGCTCTTTTTTTTTTATCTTTTTGGGGTTTTTTTCCCACCCCCATCCAATCTGGTTTTCAGCCAGATTGCTCATGGGTCAAGCTGGCCCCCATGCCTGGTGCCAGCAGCAGGGAGAGGGCAGAGTGGGACAGCCCATTTTGGCAACACTCTGTCATGTGGCTTTTATGAGGGGATGATTTTAGAATCTCAGCTGGACTTGTTTGTATTCTCAGAGATGATTTATACCCTCTTTGACTCCTCTTTGCTGTTTGACCTTCCTGATTTTAAGGCCACTATCATTCCTTTGGAAAAATGTGAGATATTTCCAAAGCCCTGGATTTTAAAATGTAAACACACACACAGAGGAGGTGAACCTCAGCCTGCTGCTTTTTCTGCAGGGCTTTGCTTTATCCCCTTGCTGCCTTGCCTGGGCAGGCTCTTACCCCTGGAGCATTTAACATCACAAACCCCAGCACTCCGTGGAAGTCTCACATTGTTTGCAGCTCCACAGAGCCAGATGTTTGGGAGCACAGGGGAGTGCAGTGGTGCCATCCCTCAGCTCTATTCAGGAGCCATCAATCTTCCACTTCAGAAGTCTCATTCTTCCTCTTTCTGGAGCTCTTTGCCTTTTGAGCACTTGATGCAGCACTTTGTGTCACCGAGGAGTTCTGCCTTGTTGGATGTTGATCCAGCAGCTGTGTGCCACCAAGCACCCCAGCCCTTTGGCAGCCTTCAGCTAAATTACTCAATATTCTCCTCTCAACGTTGCCATCCCAGAGCAAGAGAAGGGGCAAAGTGCTCTTCAGGAGCTGGAGTTTGTGCCCAGGATCTGATTTCATGTTTGAAAAGGAAACTGGTGTTGCCTTTTCCCAAAGCACCAGAATCCTGGTGCTGACTTTGTCTGGAAAAGCCAGCCAAGGTGATCCAATTGTTTAGACAAATCCAGCTGAATTTCTAGGTTTGGCTCACTAGAGGATAAATGTGAGTCACCTCTTCCAAGATACCTGGAGAACATGGAGCATCAGGTCTTTGCTGTTGTAGAAGAAAATAGGGAGTGTTTAAAAACATGGATTCTCATAATGAGTTTTCCATGCCAGGAGTCTTATCACATACTCTGGTGAATTTTGTATTTGAAAGCCAAACACTGAGATAATCATTTGGACAATCTTGTCCTACCCATCACAAAATTCAGTTTTTCATGTAGAATAGGAGAGTTGCAAACTTTTCTCTCCCTTCTGCTGCAACTTGAGATGCCTTCACCCCTGCTTCTTCTTTCCCTGGCTCTTCTGCTCCTCCTTCCAGCAATTCCTTCTGCTCAGCCCAGGGATATCTTACATCTGCTGACCTCAGGAAGGTTCAGCCTTTCATCAGCCTCCTTGGAGGGATGAAGGAGACAGTGGGGAGGGGTTATTCTCCTGAGAGAGTTTTCACCTCCAAATGGTAAAGCTGATTAGGGTGAGAGTCAGAATGGGGAAGAGTTTTTCAGGGAAGGAGTGAGCCAAGCCTTTTTCAGACTATGAAGACCTGAAAATTGTAATCTGGATATATTCAGTGGTGCTAAAAAGCTCATTTTTTGTTTGACCAATTGTAGGTAAAGCACCTCTAGCTGCACTGAGTGGGCTTTTCCTTCCTCTTGCTGTCAAAAAAGGGCATCCTTGATGCCCACACCTGCCACGTGCTCGTGAGCATCCCCCAAATCAGAGGTACTCTCACCAGCAGCAGGAAAAGAGAGCTCGGTTTGTACCATTCTGAAAGTAAAAAAACCCCAACCTTGAATAGTTACAGCCTTCTAACTACATGTGGTGTGAACTGGTGATAACAATTTTAATTTCTGTAATGAGCTCAGCCCTTGCCTTGCCTCGTTTGCCACTTTCCCACTCAGCTGTGTGTTGTCAGATTGTTGAAATTGAAAA
Organism: Lonchura striata; assembly: GCF_050655825.1. Classification (NCBI taxonomy): domain Eukaryota; kingdom Metazoa; phylum Chordata; class Aves; order Passeriformes; family Estrildidae; genus Lonchura; species Lonchura striata. The sequence goes on from NC_140709.1 coordinate 37,911,130, forward strand.
TAATATCTTGCTAAAATTTGGTGGAACTTCCTGGTTGTTGTTTTGGGGGACTCCTTCAGTCCTAGCAGTGCTGGCAACTGAGAGGCTCTTCCAACCCAAACCATTCTGTGATGCTCTGAAGCAGGGGAATATTTAAATATTTTTTTCAGTACAAGATGCACTACATGTGCTTCAAGTAGAGAGGTGTTTGGGTGGGAGGTCAAGTCTTAACTCCAGTTCAGTCAAAATAATTGGAATAATGTAAGCTGGTATTCCATTCTCTTGTTTCATTCTGAGTTCATGCCTCTTAAAGCTCACTGCACTTTGGATTTTTTTGAGGATAACCCTGGCCTTTGCAGGTCAGGGGTTTCATCCGAGTCACAGTTTGCAAATTTCAAATTATTACTTGCTGTGTTCAAATTTATACCAACAAATTGAGATTTTGGGGTTTTTTAGTCTGTTTCAGATACACCACTGGTTCCCCCACTGACAAAACAACAGTAGAGGTACCTGAAAAATTATGGAATTGAAGGAGTTTGCTGTAGTTGTTGTGCCAAAAGCTTGGAAAGCATGGCAGGAGTTTTGTCTCACCTGATTTTTTGGAGGTCTGAAATGCTTTATATCTATAATGTGGGTATTAAATGATGTATAATATAAGACTTGGTATGGACAGGAATTTTTAAACAAAAGTTGTGCTTTTCTGCTCAAGTGGAATAAGTTGGGGGATTTTTCTTCTTGGTTGCATTTTTAGATTTCAATGGACTGGTTAAAAAGTGTCAGTCAATGCCTTCAGTGAAATGTGTGACTTTACAATTAAAATTATGAGCTTTCCCTTCTTATTTTTTGTCCAAACATGACATGGGAAAGAGCTAGAAAATGTTTTGTTTCCACATATTTTGGCTGCCAGCAGGAGCTTTTCAATTGTGGGTTACACAAAGTCAAGACAAGACTTTGTATGAATTGTTCAGAAGGAAACACTGGAAATTCATTTTCTGTCAGCTCCAAACTTTGTTTAGATAGGAACAAAAATTGTCTGCCCTCTTGATTTATCCCCATTTTCCTGCATGGCATTTGGGATAGTTCTTTGGGATGCACAGAGTGAGGCATGAAGAAAAGATCTGACAGCAGGGGGTTAGAAAAAACCAACCAAAATTCCTCTGATGTTTTTTCAGTTGCATTTGTTAAGGTGAATGTTTGCTGGGGAGAAGGAAATCCATACAAATCTAGATTTAAATTACACAGGACAGTGGCAAAAGAGCTTTGAACCATATTGGGAAATGGAATTTCCCATCTTGTGTCAGGTTTGTCCCAGTCTCACTCTTTATGGGGTTGTTTTGGGTGGGTGGAATCCTTCTGGTTCATGCCCTGGACCCGGGGCTGTTCCAACTGGGACATTTCCACCTTGGTGTTTATCTCCCTGAGTTTGGAGATGGAAGAAGAGTCAGCTGGAAGAGCCACACGTAGCTGCTGGTTATTGAGGGAGCTGATGGAGTTAGCAGGAGCTAAGTGTTTCTAGGCTCTGTTTTCTTCCTCTTTTTTCTTTTTCAGCTGACTACAAGCAGCTCTGGGTTCCCAGGGAGGGCTTTCTTCACTGCTTCATCATCCTTTACCCATCACAGTAGCTCTATTGCCTTTGTTTCTCCTTTCCCCTCTAATTCATTGCAGTTTTTTGACTGGAGGTGAGTGACACATCTTTTGAGACACCACATTTTATTTTTCTTTACTCCTTGAAGAATTAGCATTTCCACTGACCCTGGAACACCTCCCAGCTGCTCTTTAGGACGAGACACCCCCGGAACCAAAACCTTCATGCACAAACACCAGCTTGAAAATTCCGTGGGGTGTTCCCTTGTCCTTATTGCTGTGTCCCTTGTCCTGCAGACCCCGACTGGGCCAGCCTGAACCTGGGAGCCCTCATCTGCATCGAATGCTCAGGTATCCACCGCAACCTCGGCACACACCTGTCCCGGGTGCGCTCCCTGGACCTGGACGATTGGCCCATCGAGCTCATCAAGGTCATGTCAGCCATTGGCAACGAGCTGGCCAACAGCGTGTGGGAGGAGAACAGCCAAGGCCACGTGAAGCCTTCCTCAGACTCCACCAGGTGGGTTTGCGCTCGCCGCGCCTCGCCCGGCGCGTGGCGCCGCCGCTTTCGAGCTCTCCCTCGTGGGTAAATGGTGATTTGTAACCTCCCGTTATTGATAACCTCGCTGCGTGCCCAGGAAGAACGTGTGTCAAAGTGGCAGGTGGCAAAAGTTGAGTGACCTCGTTACTCTCTCGCTCTTGGGAAGGTTTCCTCAGCAGCTCTGCAGTTTTCCCTTCAGTGGGAGATGGAAACCTGCCACCTGCTTCTTCCTTCACCCAAATTATCCTGTCATGTGCTCCTTTGTCCCAGTGGGCCCCCAAGTTCCTGCCTCCTGGACTATCAGTTTGTCATTTAACAATCTCCCTTCAGAGTTTCAGGGAATTTGTACCTGGTTGTCAGGTCTTTGGTGCTGCTCAGGGGTGTTCAAAGTCCTGCTCGCCATGGACTTGATTACTTTTTGTGTGTGTGATTTATGTGAAACTGTGAGCTGCTGGGGGGGTGTCTCCTTTGAGAACAGCTTTTCACTTGCCCCTCATAGCTCCACACAGTGAAAATCTTCCTGTGATGTGTTGTCCTACCTAAAACTGTTGGGTTTTATGCTGAATCTGATCAGTGTCAAAGACAGATGTTTTGAGAATAATTTTTCCACTTTTGGATCAGGTGGAAGGATCACTATGCCTGGGCCAGCTCCTGCAGCAGAGGGCTGGGTTTGTGCTGTTGTGTGTAATAAAGTTAACTGTTTCTTATTGCGTTATTTCGTTAGCCCTGAAAAATGAATTTGTGGTGCCACCTTTGGTTCATCTTCGAGAATGAAGCCACTACATTAATCAGGCTACTTAGATGAATGGCTGTGCATCTAAAAGTGCTCAGGGAGCCCCAAAGAGAGGCTTTTTTCAGGCAGAAATGGGATGTCTGCTCTCTACCTGTGTATTATTAGGCACAATGATTTCATCAAGGAGATTGAAATGAACTTGCAGTCATTACTATCACTTTAATACAGAGATTCTATATTCTTGCACCTCACAAATATATGTTGCTCCTTACTGCTGAGGTGTGTGGTTCTAAACAGCTGAAAGAAAAATGCTTGCACTCAATTGGAATTCTATTAAAAAAAAAGAAAAATCACATTATTTCAGTAGTCATATAATAATCATCATGAAAAATCTAAAATCCATGTGACTGTGATGAAAGGAGTACCATCCATTTCAATTAATAATTCACTCAGGATTGAATTTTACTTCTAGAAAATCAACTTTTTTCTCTTAGTATTTCATACTCAGGGCTTATTTTAATTCTCCCACTTTGTTTCTGTGCATCTTCATGGTTATATTCAGCTGATTCTGATTGTCAGTGATATCACTGCACTTTCTCTCCTGCACTGCAACATTTTAGGACAAAAAGATTCATTTTATAGATAGGATTTTCTAGCTTTGTGTCCAGGTTCACGCTTATGTGATAGAAGAGGTGTTAGAAAAAGCAGAATTAGGATGCTGTGGAAATTTTCCCACAAAGCAATTGCAATCTTGCTTTGCTGCTCCCATTCCTCTGCTGTTTGCAGCACTGAAAATGCAATTTTTTACGTAAATACCAGAAAGTTCTGCTTTTTCCAAGGGTGTGCCTGCTTTTGTGCTTCCCTTTGGTCTCTGCCAGCATCACAATCCTTCTGTCCAAGCTGTGGCGAGAAAATAAATTCAAGTTCTTTGGGTAGAGGCTCTGCTTTCCATGTTCTCACTGCTGCTTGGAGTTTTGCATGAGGAATTCTATTGGAAGCAGCTAAAATGGCCCTGAAAGGAGCACTAAACAAACCTTCCTTTTGTTGTTGTTGAGGGACTGAAGGGGGAAGAGGCAACTCCGGGAGAGCTGGAGAGGGACTTTGGACAAGGGATGGAGGGACAGGACACAGGGAATGGCTTCCCACTGCCAGAGGGCAGGGATGGATGGGATCTTGGGAAGGAATTGTTCCCTGGGAGGGTGGGCAGGCCCTGGCACAGGGTGCCCAGAGCAGCTGTGGCTGCCCCTGGATCCCTGGCAGTGGAAGGTGTCCCTGCCCATGGCAGGGATGGGACTGGGTGGTCATGAAGGTCCCTTCCAACCCAAACCATCCTGGGAATCTGATTCTGTGATGGGCCCTCAATACACTTTTAGAGAGGGTCAGATGGGTTTCACCTTTTCATGTTGTGTCTTTCTATAGGAGATGAAGCCATTGAGGAAATCTACAGATTTCTAGGGACACACAAAAGATAAAAAGTAATGAGCTGCTCCACAAATACTGAGTTGTTGGGCTGGGAGGCTCAAGGAGTGTTCACAGGCTGGACTAAGAGGAACTTGAAAGTCTTGATGTGGCTTTCAGAGCAGTCCCTTTAGCCTGGGAGAGGTTGGCACTGACCACTGAATGCTTGCAGTGGCATCCCATGTGTTTCTGTGGAGTAGAGGAAAGGGTGGAGGGATTCATGGAGATGGTTTTTGACAGGAGGAATTGCCAAATGGCTACTCTAGGTCATGGCATGATTAAGGAATCTTACCCAGGAAAATGTCACCGGTATTTCTGAAAACAGAGCTGTGAATACAGCTTCCCTTTAGTAATTTTGCACACTCAAAAATAAGATACCAAATTCAAGACTTTATCATGGCCTGTACTGTGCTCTTGAGGGACAGCTCCAATCTCTGCTCTCTGTGGCCAGGAACAGAACCCAGGGAATGGCTGGAGCTGTGTCAGGGGATGTTTAGGTTAGATTTTAGGAAAAGGTTCTTCGCCCAGGAGCATTTGAACAATGCTCTCAGGGATGCACAGGATGGGTTTGTTCAGGTGTCTGTGCAGGGCCAGGGGTTGGACTCCATGATCCTTGAGGGTCCCTTCCAGCTCAGGATAGTCTGTGATTAAACCACGTGAAATACTACTGTCCTTTTCTATTCCACTCAAATGCACTTCAAATTCTTCATCCAAGCAAATAATGGGAAAAGACCTGGACATTTACTTTGAAGGCCAGAAAGGTTCTGGGATTGGAGGATGTGTAAAATCAAAGCCTGGGAGCTCTTCATCCTTCAATCCCTCCTGCATTGATCAAGAATGTTGCCCAGCTATATCCTATAATATTGGTATATTCCAGGTCACATCCATCTGGAGAGTCAAGCAGCCTGGTCTAGTGGAAGGTGTCCCATGGTTGGCAGATGGGATGAGAGGGACTTTAAGGCCCATTCCAACCCAAACCATCCTGGAATTCTTCAGGCAGATCTCCAGCACCCAGGATGGCCACTGGCACTGAACTGGAATGTTTTGGGAGCACAGGTGTGGTGGGGTCCCCAAGGAGGTGGCACAAGGCAGGGCTGAGGGTGTTTCTGGGATTTTGGGAGGAAGGAGGAATAAACACGAGCTCCGGTGAGCACGGAAAGTTGGGGAAGCGGAAAACCCAAACACTTGAGTGTGAAAGGGAGCAGGGAGCAGCTGGCCCCTGAGCCTGGTGTCCCTGGGTCCTGATTAGGTCAGCTCTGGAGAGCTGGTAATTGGTTCCAGCAATTACCAGCAGCCCCGAGAACGCGCTCAAACTTCGGGAGACCTGGGACAAATTGAAGCTGACTGCTGCTGAAGGAGTATCGACTTCCCATTCCTAAACAGGGGGATCATTAGTCAAGAAAAGCATCTTTTAATTACTCACAGGAAGAAAAAAACAAAAAGAGTGAAAAAGGGAGAAAGATCTTTCGGTATGGATCCTGCAACAACTGCCAGGTTTTTTTTCTAAGTGTATTCAATATTAAATTTATTGTCTCTGAGGGGAGGGGGTGAGCGGGGGGAGCTTGCCTGCAGTCCCTCCTTGGGTAATGCGGGTTTAATTTGGAGTGAGAAGTCAAATTAGAGTAAATCAATGTTGCGACAATTAACTGGGGCTGGGGATGGGATCAGGATTTTCCCTCTAATTGCTATTTATACTGTTTAAGCACACTCTCACAATGCTGCTTTGGAGTGGTGCAGCACTGGAGGAGCCCTGTGGGGCTGAGCAGTTCCGTGGAGGAATGTTGGAGATGTGGGGAAGCCAGCTTGGGAATTCTTTGCCTATTGCACTGGTGTGTCCATCTCCTACCAGATATTTGGCTTTTTCTGGGCACGCCTCATTTGTTTTGCTTTGTCCTCATGCTCATGTGGCTTCCGGTTTGCAGACTTACCTGCCACCATTGATTTCCCAAGGTGGTGTTGGCCTTTTCCAAAGGAGAGAAGCTTCCCCCATCCCTCTGTCCACTCCAGGAGATGGTTATTTATTATTTATTATCTGCTCCCTCACTCTCCTTCCCTGAGCTCCCAAGGACTCCATCTCTTGTCTCCCTGGGACTGTTGGGATGGATGTACCACCTCCACCAGCTGGAACTTGCCAGGCAAGCTGAGGGAAGGCAGGCTCATATCCAGGCACCATCCCAGCCACACTTCTTGTTCTGCTACTCAGACAGTGCCAAGTACCTGCATTAGTGACACACAGATAGGGTTCCACCATTCCAGCACCTTCTTGAGAACATTCACAAGCTGGTGGAATGTCCAACTCCATTAAAACTGGTTTTGAATTGAGGGGTGAATGAATTGCAGAAGTTCTAAGCTCTTGAACTCGGGCTTGGAGCAGAAGCAGCAGTTGTGCTCAGGTCTGTTTGCTCAGCAGTCTCTGTTTATTCTGGGTACCAGAGGTTGCAGGAAAATCCAACGCTGGCTGAGCAGCCGCGAGCTGGGAGCCGGCAGTGCCGGGAATTGACTCTCACTTTCCAAGGGGAGACCCAATTTGATCCTTGATCACTAATGAACTCAGTTTAATGGTGTCAGGGACAACATTTTGCAGCTGCATTGTATTGAGCTGAGTTTTATAGTCCTGCACCAAAGCCCAGCTTGTGCTGCTCCAAGGAGAGCAGACATGACACCAAGCTGGTCACTGGGGAGTGACTTGGATGAAAAATACCACACCGTGCCTTCCATGAAAATATTCATCCTTTCCTTTGTAAAAATAATTAATCCTTCATCATAGATAAAGGGTGAGCCTTGGGAAATGGAGCACTTCAGATGCCGCTCTCGCATCCTGGATCCTGTAGGGCTGCTGTTCCATCCCTCCCTCAGCCCTCGCTCCTTTGGGCCAGCAGTGCTCCCGGATTCCTGGCAGAGGGAATGAACGGAGCCTCGGGGAGCACGGATACCTCTCTGGCCGTGATTATCAGCTCTGGCTCCGTGGCAGATCTTGGCCTGATGAGGTCAGTGTTTTGTGCCTTTTCAGTGCTCCTCCACGCCTGACACCTTTCCCGTTCCAGGTCTGGGGGAAGGGGGTTTTTAAAAATAAATTTGAAAAAAAAAAAAAGAAAGAAGGAAAAAAAAAAAAAAAAAAAAAAGAGGATTTTATTGTGAAGGGCTGACCAGAACCCATCTGCAGTTGGGTGGCATCTGCTCCCCACATGTCACTTCCCTCATTAACAAGCAATTGAATTAATTAAATGCTACTCAGAACACGCATAACAAGCTACCGGCAGTGTCCAAATTAGCACTGATAATCAAGGATGATTTCCTTTATTATCCTGCTAAGTGGTGTGCAGGCTCTGATCTCCCTGTCTGCCCTCATCTATTTACATACCCCCAGCTTCTGCCTTTAGAAGCTGAGGTTATCTTACCTAGTTAATTTGCCACGATCACCAAGCATGGCGGATTGATATTCCTGCCTCTGCTGAAGCAAACCCCCTCCTTTCTCCCCCTTTTTCCTTCCTCCCCAAGCCTGGTCCTTTGTATCTCAAGCTCACTGATAAATTAAAAGCCACCCCTGTGGTCTCTCAAGTGAGTAATAGAGGCAGAAATTTCATTTTGCAACTGGCTGATTTAATGATCCAAAGGGTAATTAATGGCCTGATTATCTTAATGTTAAATATGTCCGGCAGCAATTACTGTGACCTCCCGCTTGTCAAGGTCCAGGCTATGCTCTTCTTTCAATTAAGTTCTCTGGGGCTTAATGGTATGAATAAACTCCTCTGATTCTATCATTCCGGACTCTGAGATTTAAGCGAGCTGGGGGCTCGTTTGGAGTTTTAATCAGCCCGTCTTCTACTTGAGCGATCAGAGTTAACAATTATAACAAGGACAGTTTAACTTTCTTTCTTTCTTCCCCCCCTCCCCTTTCCATTTCTTTATATGTATTTTTTTTTTAATTTTTTTTTCTTCTGAAGCGCTCGGAGGGGATTTTGTTGGCAGCGGCGGCTTTGCCGGGCCAGTCTCTCCCGATATAAATTATCATGTGAATGCCGCTGTTTTTCCATTTGACAGGCTTAATTAATTGGCAGGAGCGCCCGAAAATGACAGTGCCACTAATTACAACTCCAAGCCCATCTCTGTCAGGGCGTGCTTGTCAGCGGCCGTGCCCCACTCCTCGCTCCTCGCCGCGGCCGGACTCTGTTGACGTTTCCCATTCCGGTTTTCACATCTCGTCGGGGAACGTGATGGGATGTGATAGCCCAAGATGTGCCTGTGGCTCTTCCAGGCAGGCAGCTCGTGTGCAAGGATGACATTTGCTGCCAATAAAGTTCAGACAGCCGGGCTGCTGCCGGCCCAACAGCTGCTTGGGGACCGCAGGTTAGACTTAAGGTTTGGCTTAAGGTTTCCAGCTTGGACTTTGGGATCAGTAAAAACTCACTCCTGCTCTTCCTGGTGGCTGAACTCCACTGAGCAGCACAACTCCCAGCGAGCTGGAGTTCTATTAGCTCTGTTTTGGACAGCAGATATTTCATGGAGATAATGAGGAAAATGGGTAAATTATTAGTTACGGCGGTATCGCGTCCTCAAACGCGGACATAAATAAAGAGACTGATTCACTGCTGCCAGTAAACTCTGGATACAGCTGGAGGAGTGAACCCTTTGTGTGCTTCCACATTGGGCTGCTTTGCAATTAAACTTAAACAAAAAAATAAAATTGTCACTCACCAGTAGCTTCCAGGAAATACATCTGACAGGCAGAGCTAAGTGAGGTGAGGGAGCATCAGCCTGGGTGGCTGCTGGTCAGACTTCAGCCTTTTGGAGGCCTTGGAAGCTCAAATGCAATACTCCAGAGATGAAAGGTGGTAGTAGTAGTAGTAATACTGCGTTTTATTGTCCTTGCAGCTGCTTGGCAGCCCTTGTCACCCAGGAGCTGATCCGGTGAAACACCGGTGCCTCTACAGCAGCCTGGGAGATGCCTGGATGATTAAAAATCAAAACAAAACAACCACAACACCCTCGACCCCGCTTGTCCAAGTTAATGAGTGCTCTAGATGAAATGCTCCTCGGCTCAGCTGCACCTTTCCTGTGTGCAAAGCTGCCTCTGATAAAAGCTCAGGCTCTCAGTAAACAGGAGCCTGGTTTGCAATAATTATTACTATTGTTATTTTCCTCCTTGGGGGTGGTGAAAGAAAAACCTGAAAAGGAAGTGCTTCTGTCTCCTTCTGCAGGTTAGGAAAGCATTTATTAAAAAGCCACAGTGCTGCTCTTCTTTTCAATCTAAATAGCATCAGAACCACTTCACTGAATCCCTGGAAGTGTCTAAGACCAGGCTGGACAGGGCTTGAAGCAACAGTCAGCTCCAAGTACCTTTATTCTCGTGAGATTCTTGACAAGTTTGGATTCTCCTCCTTTGTGGATTTGGCTGCCATGCTGAAAAGTATCAAGTTACGGTTAAATTCCCTAGAAAAAGAAGCTGGTGAGCTGTTAAACTTGGAAAAACCTAGGTTTTGAGTTCAGGACTCATACAGGTGGGATTTCTTGGGGAAAAGAGTGTCTGTAAGTTGATAATCAGCAACAGGAAAAGTGATTTTTTGTTTGTTTGTTTGTTTGTTTGCTGGAATAAGAACCCATCTGGTAAGTGGGTGAGTGCCTGTCCTGAAGGTCTCGAAACCTTGTAGGATCTTGGCTTCAAGATTAATTTTCTGTTTAGATGCAGACTGCTTATTTCTCTTTTTGTATTAGTTCTCTCCCAAACACCTATCAGAGCTAGAGAGATTTGAAGACCAATGTGTTTTCAGTGGACTTCACATCTGCTTGGCCAAAAGCTACTTGAAAAGGTCAACTCAGAGCTCACTAACAGAGAGAAAGCCATCACAGTGTTTATTAGAAACTGCTCGGGCCAGTGTGGAATTACAACAGAGGACTGGAAGGGCTAATCAGAATTTATTCAGAATTAATTTCAGATTTAATTAATTCAGAATTAATTTCAGATGGGGAAAAAATGGATGATGAATTTATAACTTGAGGGGAAACAGGGCTTGCATCAGGCTGATGGCCAGGATCACTGAAAAGGAGTCAGATGGAAACCACTGTGGGTTAGCTTTTCCTCCGAAAATTCCTTGGTATCATTAACACTGGAATTAAATTGCACACCACATGTGTAGATGCACATATCTGCTACTCCACAGCACCTGAGGAATACATATGGGGAGCTTCATTTTAAATATGGCAAGCTAAAAGCAACTAAAAAATGAAGTTTGCTGTCTAAAGCACTGGGTAGCTTAACCAAGGTGCTTTTTCACCAGTAACTCATCAGTTACTTCTTTAAGGAAAAGCACTGGACACTTGTTTGTTCTCGAAATTCAGCTGTCTGCAAGGCTGAAACTTGTCATAATAGTAAAACATTTAATAATACAAAACATGTTAATAAAAAACATTTAATAATAGTAAAGCCACTGAGTTAAAAAATGCCCAGTGCCAAGCATCAGCTATTATGAGGTGCCCAGGTCAGATCCAAAGGCTCATCTGGGAGTGTTTTGGGAAATACTGTGAGTCAAGCACTTGGGGAAACACCCAGCAGATTGAAAAATGCCTATTCTGTTAGAAAGAAATCTTATGCAAAATATTTTTTTTTTATTTGCAGCTTTTCTCTGTAGTTGATGTTTAACCTGTTCCTTTCATTCCTCCTGCCCTGAGGTCACATCTTCTGCTCTGCACATGAGGTCTCCCCAGGAAGTTGATCCAAACAGAATTCAAATTGCATTCTGAGTGTGCCTATAAAGCCAGTTTATTCCTGGTTTGTGCTGGGGGAGCTTTGCTGTGTAAATTCCTTCTGCTGCTTCTGCATTTTCTGCTGTTAAAGAGATACACAAACTGATTGTGGGTAAATCTGAGGAGAGGGAGGGCGGGAGGTGTTTCCCATGGGTGGGATGTCACGGGAAGGTTATGACCACGAGCTCTTGGTGGTTGTCACCAGTGATGGTGGTTGTGTTCCTCCCGTGCTTTTTGCCTGTTTCAGCCATTTGGATGGATGTGTTCCAGCTCCTGGGCCAGCAGAGCGTGGCTGAAGGCAGTGGTGGGGTGCTTTGAAGGCAGGCAGTGCCTCTCCGTGCTCCTGGTGGCTTTGCTGGCCGGTGACACGAGGCACAGAGGCAGCAGCATCCCCTCGCTTTGGTCCTGCCTACAGAACCCGCAGGGCTCCCTAACAGTAACTGTGACCAACTTTCTTTTGTGCTTTTTTCCCTTTTTTCCCCCCTTTGTTTAAGACTGAGCTTTGTTTCTGGCTCTGCAGGAAGCTGGTAGCCTATGGCAAGGGACTGGGGAGATAAGACTTCAGTAAGATAACTAAATGAAAAGGGCAGCAGTGAAAAGATGATGCCTGCTTTTGACTGGACTGAAACTTGATATACACAGCAGCCCAAATGCAGGTTCCCCACAGCTCTCAAATATTCTCTGTTCATCTGGGATAATGCTCTTCCAGCTGGATTTTTCCATGTGTGGGTGCTGGAGTGGGGGACAGCAGCAAAGCCCCAGCAGAAATGAGTGACCAGAGGAAATCAGAGCAGCTCTCAAGTAATTAAAGAGCAGGTGGAGATGTGCTGAGGGGAGCACAGGTGAGGGGTGGCAGGCAGGAATTAGGGGGAGATGAAATCCCTCCCTGTGCCTATTAAGCAGATTGTGCAGACAGAGCAAAGTCCTGTGGCTGAAGCATTTTTGTATGAGAATTTGGGGAGTGAGGAGAAGCCGTGTATTGGTAATTGGTGAGCCTCAAAAGGTGTGCAGGGCCCAGCTTCAAAAAGCCTTCATGCTGCATAGGTGATTATGTCATGGCCTAGAAATCTTCCTGCTAACTTTGCTTTTCCTCCAAAAGATTTACATTTCCCTGGTTTCATCAGGGTCAGAATTTCCAAAGGGATGTTTTGATTGTATTTCCACTTGTCTGTGCAGCACCAGCCAGCCTTGGGAAACTGAGGTGCACACAGGATTAAATCACAAGCTCAGGAATGCTTCTGAGGCTCCTCTGCAAGTGGAAAGAACAGGATTTGTCACTGTGTGTGCTGAAACTGAAGGTTGTTTTATGAAAAGATGATGTTCAAAACTTGACTTTTTTACTTTTTCATCTCAAGAAGTCAAAATTTGCAGCTCTAATTTTTTGCTAGTGACATGTGTGTGCTCCTGTCTGAGCCTTTCCAGACCAGATCTGCTTTGGCCACTTGTCCTCCCACAGCTCAGACCAGTCCTAAATAGATTTCTGAGTTTGTTTGGGTTCACCTGTTGCATTCAGGCAAAAAAGTGGAAAATAAAAAATCAATTACAGAAAATAATCAGGATTACTTTTTTGGACTTCTGGTCAAGGAAAATAGTCAAAATATTATTATTGAAAACTATATTATTATTTAAAATATTGTTTTAAATAAATGTTATTATTTTAAATACTGCTGCAATTGCAATTTTGAGTGGTAGAACTCCAGTTTGGGTAGGTGCTCCCTGCTCTGCTTTCAGCTGTGGACACCATCACACAAAATTTTTTTCAAGGCTGGATAAACTCAGCAGCCAAAGGACCCTTTGACATGCAGAGTTTTGTCTGTTAAAAATCAGTCACCAACATTTTCAATGTTTTTTTTTAAGGTCATGGTGTGTTTTACAAGGGGTCTTGGGGTGTTTGGGAGACATGAAGGAGCAGACAAGGTTTAGGGATGCATGGTGGGAATGCTCCAAGTGTAATGAGAGATGAGAATGGCTCTTCTGACAAAGTTGTGGGACTCCTGAAATTAATACACATCTAAAGCTGATTTTTAGGTGGTGTTTGTTGCCACATTTGCATTTTAGGGGAGTCTCACAGCTCGTTTGATACCAATGTGTGTGTTAAGATGTGGAACAAGAGGCAGAGGAGAACAGGGGATGCCTCAGAAGTAGAAGGAAAATATTCAACATCAAATGTGGTGTTTGTGAAAGCAAAGTGCATTTGGCATCGTGGGGGGAGAGGTTTGGTTTTCATTGTTTACAGTCACACCAGTAATGGGACATTCAGGAGCCAACCCAGCTTACAGGGAAGGCTCTCAGGGCACCCCAAAAAGTTGTGTTGTCAGCCAGGAGTAACAAAGCACATAAAAAATGAGCTGGTTTTTTGATTCCTCAGATTTTCAGAAAGAAATGGCAAAGCAGAGCAGGACTTGTTTGTTCACAATTAAATATTGTGCTGTTGTTTTTTTGTAGAATTTAATTTTTTTTTTGTACCAGGGGTGCCCTGGTGAGAAGGGTTTGATGGCCAAGTAGGTGCCAACATCCACAGGAATGTTTTGATCTGGAGTAGGAGAAGGCACAAATTTGGTTCATGGGATGACTCTGGTCCACACAAAGTGGATTCCCTTTGGAGAAACATCATTATCAGGTAAATGTAAATGATCGAGCATACGTTTCATGAATTTATCAAGAATTTATCAAGCAATGTATAATATCCTTGATAAATTCAAGATAATGTATAAAAATATAAATAAAATGCACAAAATATGAAATACTATTTTGTATGTGTATATAGTGCACTTAACACTCAGGAAAATTGGTTTCACTGCTTTAAAAAAAAAAATTAAATATTTCCTGGATCATGCAGTTTTTGTGAAAGAGCACACTGGATAGCAGTTTGAGAAGCATAGAAATAAATCTTGGCTCATTTTGGGATTTGAAGGGCTGCATTTCAGGCCACAGTTTAAAAAATCTGAGCTTTCTTTAAGCCAGAACTCAGCTGCAGTGGAAGAGGGATAAGACTCACAGTAATCCAACATGATGCAGGATTGAGGTGGGTACATAACTTGCCAAAGCAGAGAATTTTGGAGCGGAATGGTAAGAAATATTTCAAGTCTTCCATGAGTAGCAGGAAATGCTTGAGGAGGTTACTGAAATGATAATGATTCAGAGGGGGATGGAGGGGTTTGCAGCATTTGGAGGTGATCTCCTTGGAAAAATGGGTTCTTGTAGTTCAACAAAGTGCTCCTAAGAGCAGGAGTGGGGGATGGAGGATGTAGGAACAGGGAGGAGGTGTTTGGACTGGGTATTTCTTCAGCCACGCAGTCTTTTCCCAAGGAAAGCAGTGATTCCCACCACAGGCTGTGGAGCAAGGCAAGGGATGGAATGATCTCAGTGGCTTTTGCTTTCTAGATTCACCAAAACTCTGGTAAGAAATCTCACAGCATTCCAATTTTAGAATATTTCTTCCTGTTTCACCTTGAGTCCTCTTAGCACTGCAGAAAACAGCAGGAATCAGCTGAGATCAGGATCTAATTCCAGTGCTCTTTCCTCCCTGTCCCCTGCTCCCCTCCTGCATCCGCTGAATGTCCATTTCTGTAAGTTTTCCCTTCAGAACAAACCTATCATTTTTCACCACAGGATATTTACAGCTTCAATCAGTGCCAAATTCAATTGGCTTCTGATCTCATCGCTGGAAGTTATAGATGCAGATATTATTTGCACTGTGCTTAATTATGGAGCAATCAAACTTTGGCTTTTCCACTGTAATTTCCTCTGCCAGCTAATTTAATTAATCACCCCCAGCTCAGCTCTTCCAGCTGCGACCGGCAGGGTCATTAATTAGACATGTGGTGGTAGCTCATAGACCAGTTCCTGTTAAGGGGCTGCTGCCCACTTGATCTCTGAGGGAGCTGCAGCTTTTTTTCCAAGCATCCAGGCAGGATTGGAGGTAGCTGCCAGGTTGCTGGGTCCCTCGGAAGCCGTTCCCAAAAGGCAGACCATAAGCAAACATCAGGATTGCTGGGACTGCTGGCACTCAGCTCAAATGGACTGGGATCAGATGCCCACCAAGATGTAATTTAGGGTCTTGCCCAGCAGTTCTCAGTGCTCCATCCATTCTGGTCTCATCCAGGAGCTAAAAAACAACTGCTCAGGAATTTGATAGAGCTCCTTCTGACTGTTGGTGAGAGCTGTCTTGTGTTTATCAGATGGAAAATATTTTAATTGCCAGATTGCATCACCAATAGCAATTTTTTTTCTCTATAAAAGCTGTGCAAAATACCCAGCTAAGTCTGTCACATTGTTTAGATCTCAGAGTAATCACTAATTCCTTTTCCTTCAGGGTGAAAGAATATTTTACAGTAAACAAAATGGGTTGATGCAGCTTAGGAGTCTCATCCTAAGCATCATCAGCAGAGGGCAAGTGATTTGGGATATGTGAAGGCCCTGGAAAGTCCAAGAATTTTGCAGGGAAGGCAGCAGCTCCTTGGTCTTTGCTCTGGCATGGTCTGTTTGGATAGCTGGGAATACACACCCTGCCTTTGGGTTGTGCTTTGCATCTAAAATATCATGGATTCATGGAATGGGTAAAGTTGGAAGAACCCTCCAAGATCATTGAGTGCAACCCTTGACCCAGCACTGCCCAATCCTTAAATACCACGTCAAAGAATCCTCCAGACTCATCATGTTCTCAGACTGAGAGTTTTAAGCATCCTTTGTTTTACTACCACGATCTTTTTTATCCTTCTTGGAGTGCCACCAAAGCCACTGGTGTTCCCATGCTGACTCTTGGAGTTGGAAAAGCTGAAAATCATCAGGATCCTTGCAGCTCCTGGCCAGCTTACCCAAGCACACACAGCCAGCCAGGCTAGTTTTGCTGCACTTTGATTTCAAACCTGTTGCAAAGCTGTCGTGTCTAATCAGTGCATCTGCCAGCGGTGGATTGCTGATGGATTGGTTGGAGTCTCCCCCACTTCTTCTCACAATAGACAAACTCAGCTCAAGACAACTGTTTTAATCATCCTGGCTCACAAAGCCTCCTTTCAGCCTCTTCTGTCCAAAACATCCATCAACCCCGCCCAGAAGCAGTAAACTGAAAATAAAAAAATCTGTTCTCTTCACTGCTTACCTGCAAGTGCCTTTTTTAATAGCACTGTGGGCTCAGGTGAGCTCCCCTCTCTGAAGGAGAAGGTGCTGCTAACACAACCCTCCATTCAAATGCATCATGCTCTCCTCTGGTGGCTTTTTTCCTCCTTTGTATCTTTCAGGAGTTTTCCTCAGTCTGAACTGTTTTGGGGAAGATGCTTTTAATACAAAGTCCCTTGACGTTCAGGGAGAGCTTTAGGGATTGTCACAGAGATGCAGTTCAGAGTGAAGGGCTCACATCTGCCTCTGCAGCACAGGGAGATTGTTGACAGGTTACTGCTGTGGAAGCCCTGGACTAGAGAGATTTGTAATTGTGGAGAGAGCAGTTCTTCCCTTTTCTGTACCGTGCTGTGGAGCGAAAGGCAGTGCCTGCACCGTGTTAGGGATGCTCCTTTGGGAATTCCTCAGTCTCACAGCTGGAAAAGCTGCTGCTGGAAGGGGGTGGGGCCCAGGGAAAGTGTGCATGTAGAGAGAGAAAATCATAGAATCATTAAGGTTGGGAAGGGCCTCCAAGATCATCAAGTCACACCTTATATATTTTTATATGTATTACAGCTTTGTGGGATGAATGGATGGATAGATAGATAGATAGATAGATAGATAGATAGATAGATAGATAGATAGATTAAAAAATACATATTATACCTTTATCTTAAGAGGGTACTGCTAAATAATTTGGCACCCAGAAGTAGAACAACAGCCAGCATTTACTGGAAGATAATTCTCCATAAAGACCTGGCACTGAAACAACCCTATTCCTCGTTGAAGAAAGCCAGCATCCAAAATTCCCAAAATAACCATCAGTGTTCTGTAGGCAAGCTGGAGAATTAGTTTGTTTTTTCGCTCTGCAAAAAAATTGGAATTACACTTCGTCTGGATCAGCAGATTGTAATCACCTGGTGCTACTTCACCTACTTGTGTCACTTGGTTTTGTTTTATTTGAGCAATAAATATCTTAAATCTCTGCAGAGTTATTGCATGTCTTCTGTGGGGACTCATCACAGTCCTGCCAGGCATTCATCAAGGCTCCCAATGAGCCACCACATGAAGTATTCCTCTGCTCCTTATCAGTCAGTTTGCTTATAACTTTACTTTTTCCTCCTGAAGTAATCAAAATTTGATATTCCACAGATTGCAGAAAATTGTCACTGCTGTGTTCTGTGCTAATCCATCATGGGAAACAGGCGTAATTTGGGCATCAGAAGAGCATTAAATGTTTAAATAAGCAAGAGAGTCCATTTACCACTCCAGATGACAGGGCAGAAAAATGTTTGGATCACAGGTACGCTGGGAATCGCACGCAGAGCTCACCGAGCAGTGGGGCATCCACACTCTACAGCAGGCACCAAGTTTGCTCTGTTCTTCAAGATATCACTCAAATACTCAAAAGGAATGCTAGAGCCCAGAGAGTGGAATGATTTTTTTCAGTTTAAACTCCATTGGGAAGTTCGTTCAGCTCTTTGTAAAAGATACTCCACATGGTTAAAGTATCCATCAGTTTCTTGCTTTTCTCTGTACAAACAAGTTACTTCTACTAATAATGAGAGGCGGGGAGGGAAATGTCACTTTATGCTGTAGACTTGAGCACAAAAACATGCCTTTGCCATCTTCAGGTCTTGAAATAACTGCTCTGGTGGTAAATGGGATGGGCAGGCCTCTGTGTGTGAGATTTTCCACGAGTCTCTGAGCACCCTGGGATAGTGAAGGTGTCCCTGCCCATGGCAGAGAATTTGGAATGAGATGGTCTTGAAGGCCTCTTCCAAGCCAAGCCATTCTGATATTCAAAATGCAGAGGGTGGTTGCTCTTGTTTCTTTATGAAACAGTAGTTCCAGTGGACTGGGGAGAAAATTTTCCACAGAGAGGGTGGGATGTGCCTTTTTTCTATAGCAGTCCCTAAGTCTTCTTGGTGAAGCAGTGATGGTTTTCTGGCAAGCTTCATGGTCCTTTCAGGTTTGACAGAGCATGAGGAGAGCAGATGTCAAGTCAGGCTGGATCATGGTTTGTGTTCTCACAGTCCCCTGTTTTGTCCCCTCCTTTTTGAGTCAAGTGGTGTTTTAAACCAATTTCCCCTTCTGGTAGTAGTTCTGTCTGTCCCACTCTCTTTGCACGGTGCCATAGAGCAGCACCTTGGTTTTCCAAGGGAATAAATGCCCCCTGTGATCCATGGAGCTGGGCAGCAGCAGGGTGTTGTGCACCAACCCAGGGGCACATCTTCCCTCCCAGTGCCAAACACCCCTTGGCATTAGAGTGTAAACCTCACTTTTAAAGGGTGGCTGGCCAGGGGGAGTCACCAAGACTCGAGACAGTCATTGTGAGCAGATCAAGGTGTCCGTACCAATATCCCAGAGGAAGGTGCCCCAGGAGCCACGGAAGGTGCTGATTGTGGTTGTCAGTTTTTCTGCTGTTTTCAGCTCTCCTGCTACAAACACAGCCCAGCCACCCTGGTCTTGAAAGGATTCTTAAGCCTTCCTTTCCTCCCCCTCCACTGCTTCAAAAACACAGCGGCTGACAGTCCAAATGTTTGAAATAATTGGATTCTGCATTCTAATTCATCTGTAAAGTATTCGTTGATTAAATTAGCCTAATAGATATTATTTCTTACATGACTGCATAATTTCATCCTGATTGGATCACTATGGCACTAACGAGTCCCCCCATTTGCTATTGACTCGAGAATCACAGAAGGCTGGAGATAACTATCATCTTGTTTCCATTTTTTTTCCTTTTCCCAGGCTAAAAGTTAAACTGATTTATACTAAAAAGACACACAGCCAATGCCCAGGTACATCTGTATTTTAGTCTTTGAGACTAGTGTTAGAATAGGAAAAAAATCTTGGTTTATATAATCTTGAGCCTTCTTTTATTTACTCAGTGGTTTGTTTCTGAAGCAGAAAGATTAACTGACCATTTAAATTCCGGAGGGGGGGGGAGGTGGAAATGGAGATATTTTTAAATAAAATGCATTTTATTATCTCATCAAAACAGATAGACTCATTGCAAATGAACCTCTTAAGGACTGCACACACTTAGGGAAATGGAAATTCTCTCAAGATAATGTTCCAACCAAAGTGATTTTAGTCTCTATTAGTAAGATTTTTTTCTTTGAGTTGTAACCCAGAGAGAGGAAGAGGAAAACAAAATTGCCTTTAGTTTCATGCTAAATGAGAGCGGATTCTGCTTTTTAAGGAAGAGGGGGCTAACTCGGAGTCCTGCTCTCTGCCCTGGAGATGGTGGGCTCCAGGTCTCCGGGGTTTTGTTGGGAAGGGGTTAACATAAGCAGGATTGGCTTCTCCCCCTGCCCCAGTGGCTGGAAACAGCTGGTGGGTTTTGTGTTGCGCCGCTGAACTGAGCAGCCCAAAGAAGTTTTTGGCAAACACTCGGCCTGGCCGGGACAAGGAGAGGTGGGTCAGCTCAGGAAGCCTTTTCCATGAGCCACGGGGGGAACAATGCCCCACTCAGCAGGGACAGAAGGGACACCCGCTCCCGCTGAATAGCTCCCCAAAAAAACCCGGCTCAAAAGGAGCAAGGCCCATTCGCTTCTGGGAATCCAATAAATTGTTTCAGGAAGTGGAAGTCTGTCCCGGCTAATGGAGCCGTGATTGACAGGAGGTTCTCATTACAGCGCCCATCAGGGGACAAAGTGAATTCCAATGTTATTTAAGAGGTTAAGTAGAAATAAGATGCAGGTGACAGCCCAAGGCTTGGGGCATCAGGCACTGCTCTTCCTAGGTTGAGGTTTTTTTGTGAAGAGACTCCATAAAATTTAGAATTAGTGGGGGCAGGGGCAGTTTAGGAAGTAAAATTTGGTCGTGCCGTGACTCGAGGGGACCTTGCCTGGCTGAGAAGCAGGGAAGCAAAGGTTGCTTTGGGAATTCTTGCATTAGGAGGTCCTTGTTCTTTAAGTCTGCCCAACACGGATGTTGCATTTGTGGCCCTACCTAGGGTTGGGTCAGGCTGGGTTGATCACATCCCCAAGCCTGCAAGAGCTCAAAGAATATTTGGATATCGCACTCGGGGATGCACGGGGTGGAATTGTTGGGGTGTCCATGCAGGGCCAGGGGGCTGGATTTGATGATCCTTGTGGGTCTCTTCCAGCCCAGGATATTCTCTGATAGGTTTCTGCGTGTGCTGCTCCAAGGTCTTTACCTGGCTTGAGAAGCAAAAGAAAAAGGAAAATGCGTTCCTGGTGACTCAGGTTGCCCTGTGTTCCTGAGCACGAGGCATCTCCATGCTGCCATCATTTACAAAGCTAAAACTAAAGGTTTTTTTCTGGCCTTGTTCAGCAAAAATGAGGCAAAGAAGAGCATCCAAAATTCAATGTTGCTTGCACAGAGGAAAAGCTGTGATTTAAGCTGTGACCAGAGTTTTAAAGCAGATGCTAAACCTTACAAAGTATTTATTGGTGTATTTTTCCTTTTTCTGAATTCCCAAATGACACTTCTGGATGTCACAGGGTGGGAAGCTGAGGGAGCTGCTGATTGCTGGTATTGACAGAGGCTTCCATGGTGCGTGGTCAGGTACAAGGATGTAATTTAAGCGCAGGGTTCACGGCTGGCTTGCGAGTGACGGCGAAACTCCCGCATGTGACGCGTGTAATAAATCTGGTTCAGCACAGGATTAATGTGGTATTCAAAATTATTATTTACCATTTGAAGTTGAGACGTGGCTGTGCATGAGGAGGAGCAAATAGCTAGCACAAGGCATCAGGGAAGGGTGCTCTGAAGGGAGAAGGAGAATACCTGCCTGCATTGTTTCACCAGTGCAGTCCCGGGTAGCACTAATGAAAATTGCACTTGAAATGCAGGATTGATTTGTGATGAGCTCAGCCCTAAAGAGTACATTTGTGGAATGATAACCTGATTGGTGGTGCTGCCTCTTGAAGGTCTGAGGGGGTCTAATTGGCATATAACGCTCTATAAATTTATTAGCAGCCCCTGCTTCCCCATTGGTGGGCCTTCTCCTGCTAACCACCAGGAAATTACCAATTTTCAGGAGTTACTCACTCAAGTCATGCTGCGTCTGGGTTTTACAAAGAAATCTCCATTGCTGCTCTCATAAATCCTGGCTTAGAGCTCCTACAACTGGAAGGGGTCACTTGTGCAGTGGACAGCTTGGACACCTTGTGTTGGCCACTCAATTCGGGCCTCGTTGGCTCGTCCTGACTCACCACAAGCCCAAGCTGCACAAAGACCATTAGGAGGGAACGAGTCTGTTAGGCAACCCCTGGCCTGCAGCTGCCAGGGAACAGAAATTATACTTTTTTGGCAGCCCACGTCCAGGGCTTTGATGGTTCTTATTGATACATTCAGCCCCGGGGCATCTCGGGCAGTAGAGGGTATACCCACTGTTCGTTTTTAGGTATTTTTTTTTTTCAGGAGCACAATAGGAATATTCAGGAGCCAGTGTAATTATTTCAGTGAGTTCACTTTTAAGATTGAGTCACAAATTAGAAAATAATATTCACATGTTTCTTCTAATTGGTAACAGATTAGGGATATTTTATCTTTTTTAAATAATTTCCAAATGTGGCCCAAAGAGGGATTTGCAGGGAGAGAGAAGGGAGAGAGAGAGAGAGAGAGAGAGAGAGAGAGAGAGAGCACTTATGCACCAGGAACACTTGGGCAAGAGGCTTTAATCCCTCAATTCTGGCTTTAATTCAGCTTTTAAATCCCTGCACAGCTCTCTCTGAGTTGCTCTCCAAGTGGAACTTGCTGTCACTTCTGGCATGTGTCCCCAGTGCAGATTTTCTTCGCTGTCAGGTTTTCTGTGGGTTTCCCACTGTCAAATATCCACCTTATGGCTTGTAAGTCATAAAAGCCTAAAGCTTTGCAAGTGATTAACAGGCAGAGGAGCATTGGAAAAGCTTCAGCAGGACCTGAGCAGTTCTATGTCTTCTGAAGGCCACATCCATCACTAGTCTCATCTGTTTGGGACACATTTGGGCAACCCCAGTGTTGTACATCCCATCATTGGAAATACACAAATAAGAAAAAATAATGGAGATTTCAGTTTTTTAGTCAAAGGAACATCATGGATTTTTCTGGGTGTTAACTGCTGAAGACTCTCAAGTCTTCATCCCTTTTTATTCTAAGGAAATTCTTCATCCACTTGGCTTTTCCAGACACATGAGCAGGTCTACCAGTGGTCTTTCTGAAACTAATTATGATTTATGGTTTGAGAAGTGCATCAAACACCCACAACCCACTAAAACAGAGGTGGAGGGAAGTCCCATCACTTGCTGAACAGAGGGAATAATTTGGGATCTCTGTCTTGCCAAGAAAGTAATCTTTCTTCCTAAATAAAAACAGCCATTAATTAATGAGACTGGTGGAAGAGTCTGATGACATCTACAGTTTCTGTAGAGTCCTTGGCATCAGTGAGATGGTTCAGGTCGGATATGAGGGAAATTTCTTCACTGAGAGAGTGGTTAAGCATTGGAAGGGCTGCCCAGGGAGGTGGAGGACTCACCATCCCTGAAAGTGTTCAGGGAATGAGTGGACACAGAAATAAATGCCTTGGGCACCATGGTGTTTGGTTGAAGATTGAATTTTATCTTGGAGGTCTTTTCCAAACTTAAGGATTCTGTGGTACTTGGTATGCAAATGAGGAGACATCAGGAGGTGAGGGGAGCCAGAAGGGAGAGCTCCGAGTCACTTGGGAAGAGTTGGACAGCAGAGAGGTCCCTGCAGCATCTCTAGAATGTGGATCCCAGAAATGCTGCCCACAGGGGTCATCCAGCTGCTTCCAGGCCCTTGGAGCTTCACCTCCAAGCTTGCCTGCCTCCCACTGCTGACTTGTGCAGAGCAAGCAGTTGGTTTTATTTGCTTGCTGCTCCAAATGTGTTTTTCTTCAGAGTCTGTACTCAAATACAATGTTTATTACTTGTATTTTCTCTTTTATGTCTTACATAAATTCAGTATAATGGTTGGAGGGTGTTCTTTTTTTCCCAAATACTCTAAAGACCATCATCTTACTGCTTCTCCTGGAATTAAGATGCCATTAAAGCCATGCGAAAGGACAATCATTTCTCCTTGCAAACCAAACTGTAAGAGTTACCGTTAACAAAGGATCAAGAAACACTTCTGAAGGTCTTTGTGAGGCGTTGCAATTAGACCATCCTCCTCCAGTGTTTGATCCTCGGGTGAAGATCAGGTTCTCCTGGAGCCCACAACATGTTTTTTCCATTTTGGATCGGTTGGACTTGATGATCTTAGACATATTTTCCCACCTTATTGATTCTATAATGGGAGCCTGAAGCAAACCCTTATTTGAGATCTCTTTCAACTCTGGAAGTCTGTCAACCCCCTCCAAGTGGTATTTTCCCCCTTCCCTCATTATTTATAAGGCACTCGCAGCTGTGCTGCTCCTCCACTCCCCCGCAGGGCGAGCAGAGGAGAAGCTCCATTTCTCTTTGGCGGCGTGTTTGCCGTGGGATCCGTTCCAAAGCAGCTCACCTCAGCAATTGTTATGGTATCCCTAATGCTCTGTGATGGGAGGAGCACAACCCTGCTCCACGGCACGCTGCTCAGCCATGGGGGCACCTCACGCAGACACCTCGCTCCATCTCCCACCTGGCAGAGATTATTGAGATTTATGCCTTGCAATATTTGTGTGTTGCTCCCCCATCCACCACCTTTGAGAAGGGAGCTTCCTTTTTTTTTTTTTTTTAAATAAGTAATGGTTTCTCAAGCTCTACTTAAAACACTGCTGCACTAAGCAAGGCCTTGCTATAGGAGAAAATTAGTGTTAACAAATTGGAAATTAATGGAATCTTCTGACCTGAGTGACTGTATATCAAATGGCAGAATGAAATTTCCAGTCTGTGTTTAGGCACTGGCACAATGCAGTTTGATTTATACACTTAAGACATCAGGTTAAGTGTGGTTACACACGGGTAATGAAATGCATTAGGTACGTGTTTCCAATTACTATCCTCTGCATATATATATATTCATTACTGAAAACATGCAAGAAACAAATATACTCCTTGTTTTTAGCATTTCTATGCAACTGTTGCAGTTTTTTGGGTTTTTTTTAGGTAATATTTGTGGTGTGCCCAAGAGTTGAGGTTGACCACCCAAGAAATGAAAGCAGTTCACTTGTGTGTCTAGACACAAACAATGATAACTCATTTATCCAGCCTTTTTTTTCAGGTAGTCAGCACAGTGATATAGTTTGGGTTTAATTTTGTGTGGATGTTTACCTTGATACTGATGTGCCAGCATATAAAAGGAATCAGATCCTGAACTCAGAGCTTTCCTTTTGGTCAATATAGGATGGGTGTGAGAGAGTTGTTGTTCCTGGTTTTTGCATTCCAGACTCTTGTAAAGTCTCTCCTTAGAAACCTTAGGGGAAATTAACCTTCTTCCACTCTTCATGGTGCTTTTTAAATTATTTTCACTGATCTGTGTGTTTAAAATCACAGTCACAGAATGGTTTGGGTTGGAAAAGATCTTAAAGCTCATCCAGTTCCACCCCTGCTGTGGGCAAAGACACTTTCCACTGTCCCAGGTTCCTCCAAGCCTCATCCTGCCTGGCCTTGGGCACTTCCAGGGATCCAGGGGCAGCCACAGCTGCTCTGGGCACCCTGTGCCAGGGCCTCACAACCCTCACAGGGAGGAATTCATTCCCAATATCCCATCTAAACCTACTCTCTGTCAGTTTAAACCCATTCCCCCTTGTCCTGTCACTCCAGAACCTTGCAAATGGCTCTCCCCATTTCTGTTGTTGACTCCCTGCAGGAAGTGGAAGGCCGAAATTAGGTCTCCCTTGTGCCTTGTCTTTTCCAGGCTGAACATTCCCAATCCTCTCAGCCTTTCCTCATAGCAGAGGTGCTCCAGCCCTCTGATTGTCTTTGTGGTTCTCTCAGGACAGTGGAGAGCTCTAAATCCTTAGGGTTTACCATTGTTAGGGTTTTTCCCTCTGAAATGTCACTGGTAATGCTGTTTGAAAAAATTTTGGGATTTTTGAGGTTAGAGGAAAAGGACAACTTGTGGCTTCTTCAAGGTTTTTATTAAATCTCTAGGGACTGTTTTCATTTCACATAATGGTACAGAACAAAGAAAAAAACCTGGATTTTATTGAGAAAAGATTTAAACAACTTGCAGGGCTTAGAGTTGTCACCCTTAGGATCTTTATTCTCAACTTAATAAGCCTTATCTTAGTACCCACAGTATCCCCTGCTGTTGTGTGTCACAGTTTTTGCTTAACATTACACAGAATAAACCTCAGGTGTAATATATTTGATCAAGTAAACCTTAAAAATTATTAGATGGAGTGTCGTGCAATGAAAACAGAAGTTGGCTGCAATTTTCTGTGATAAATCATAGCCCACAATTGAAGGGTATTTATCTGAAAAGCCTGAAGTCAGTAAACCTTGATGTCTTGGCCAGGCTGGTCGTTAATGTTGGGCAGCGATAAATCCTGCTGGTGTATTAATGCTTCAAGGAGTGCTGCTGCTTACTCCATGGAGGGGTAACCCACAAGTGCAGAAGCAGCAGCTGTTTTGGAGCCCTGTGTGAGACAATGCTATCAGGAGATAGGGAAGAAGGTTTTGGAGGTCCACCGAATGCAAATAATTATGATACTGGTAAGTGTCAGGCAAGACATGATTAATTTGAAAAGAATGTTGAGCTCTGCACAAATGAGTGATCTCTGTCCCTCACACAGAGCAGGGCTTGTTTTTGTTGTTTTTTTTTCCTGAAACACACAGCTATGAAAAGAAAACTGAAAAATTGAATAGGAGAGTTAATGGTGGAGAAGGTCCAGAGCTGGGGGCTTCAGGAAACGAGTCCCTGACAGCGCGAGGTGCTGCTGGTGGGAAACCGCCTTTATTTCACAGAATCCTGGAGTGGTGTGGGTTGGAAAGGACCTTGAAGATCATCTCATTCCAACCTCCTACCATGGGCAGGGACACCTTCCAGCATCCCAGGGTGCTCAGATCCTGACATCGAACACACTTCCAGGGATTTGTGCCATTCGGTTTGGTTAAAAAGGACAGCAAGTAACCTGAATTTGGCATGATTCTGCAGCACTGAATTGTCTGTCTCCTGGACCAAAATTTGAAGAGTGGGTTGAATACAGTCCTCAGGCAGATAAGCTGCCCATCAGACAATAACTAAATCATTTCCAGGCCGGGTTACCACATTGCTCACTTGGACCAGAATCCACGGCAAGACAGGGCTTGGCTGATCCGCAGCTTTCCTATGGGGCTGCCCTTCGTCTGTCAGGGATGTTTAACTTGTAAGAAGTAATAAGCTTAATAGGTAGACTTTATTTAATTATTAATGATCCCTTTCTGTCCTTACAGCTCATAAAACACCCTGTAGGTTGGCAAAACACTCATAATATTGATCAGGAGCCAGAGAGATATTTATTTCCTCTTTGCCCTGGCGCGCATAAATCGCGGTCCGTTCCCTCAGTGGGCGGGATTTACAGTGGACCTGTTTCTTCAAAGCTCTCAGTAATTAAGGAATAAATACCCATTGGTCTTTGTTTGCTGTCTGGAGCCCTCTTGTTTGCCAGGGACCTGGATATTCCCGGTGGGCTCGTGCCTTCCCCCTTAGCAACGCGGCCGGGCGGAGAGGCATGCAGGGCGCGGAGCCGCTCAGCTGCTCAGCGCTGCCTTTGCAATGCAGCAGAGGGGTCTTCTCCTGCAGAGAGAGAGGAAGCCTCTGTGTTTTCTCAGCATATTGTTCCCAGTTCCTCTTCCATGCCTCTCCTCCCAGTTCCTGCTTTGCTCAGAGCAGGAAGGCGCTTTGGAAATTCCTTGCTGCTAGCCTCTTTCTTCTCACCCTCTCTTCTTCTCCCCGCTTTTTGCTGTTGCAATTAAAAGCATCATGAAGCTTTCTCCAACGTTTCAATCCTGCCCCCACCCTCCATGTTTTCCTTTTACCCATCCCAACACTGCATCACCAGCCCTGTCCAAAGCAGTGCCATTTATTGGGATCATCACGGAGGGGGATGTTTAATTGGGAAGCCCCAGCACATCCAGCTGCCCGGCACCGGTCATTAGGTGATATGTGCTCCTTGCGTGCTGGACCACAAAGCTAATGACACATCCTGGGGCTCTTCCAGGAGTTTGGGAGGTGCAGTGGGTTAGATTTACTTCATTTTCTTGGAAGAGACACATTAACCTTGTCAGCTGGCCAACAGGAGAGGAAATTTGGCAGAGCTCTTGCTGAGCTCGCCAGGTTACCACAGCGTTAAAGGGTTGTACTTCAGTGAGCAACCAGAAATGGCAATACACGGGCACAGCACCTGCACAGCCACCATGGAGACACCACTGAGAGGCCTCCTCTCTTACAGAATTAGCTCCTGTAGCAAGAGAGAAGAAAGGGTGAAAAAAATTCAGGAGCTTTTCAGTGTTGTCAGAGGTGGGGAGGATAAAACTTCACTTCAAAGTGCCTGTAAAGGAGCCTGCTCTTATTTCTGGTGGTGGGAAATCAATGCTGTGCCATGATAAATACCTGCTGTCCACTGTCTTTCTAATTCAACCTTTCAGAATTTGTTCCAGCTTTTGAACAAGCGGTGAGTAACTCTGGATAACAACATGACATTTTAGTCATCCTTTTAGTCATGCTTTGGGAAGAGCAAGGCTGCTCTTGTTCTGGAGCTGTGGAATTCTGATGGCAAGTTCCCAGGCTCTCCAGCCACGTGCCGTTGCCTACTCGGGCAGTTCTGGGTCACTGCATGAACACGACTTTTTTTCCCACCCTTCATGTTTGCCTGCTGGTGTCACTCCACCAAATATCTGTGAGGGACAAATGGGGGTGAAGGCAGAGGTAAATGGGAGCGAGGAGGAGTTTGGATGGAGAGTGGATACCAGCTGGATGAGGCTTCTGATGGGATTTGTAGGGTGGAAAACCCAGTGCACCACATGATGGGGCTGAGCTGTGTGAGATGTGGGCTCCTCAAGGAGCATCTCGAGTGCAAGCCCACGGCTGGGGAACACAGTGCAGCTCGCGGAGTGAGTCTGCGCTGGAAGCAAATCTGCCTCTTCTCTTCTCTGATAATCCCTGCTCACCCTCCCCCCTTCCAGTGCCCAGTATTTATGTTTCTACATAATAATGATGTGATGTGGCTGGCAGAGTAATTTAAATAATTGGACATTATCTTGAGAAGCAAGCACCTAATTAGATCAAAATAAACGGAGAACTGAAATTTTCATCTGTTTCTAATAACCTTTTACCTATGTACAGTATTGCTGCTGGATTCACACCACTGTGTGTTCGTGGGGTTCACGAGTGATGGAAACTCCTGCAGCAGCAAAGAGCTTAGTGGCACTTCCTGGACAAGATTGGTGACTCATTCCTGGTTCTGTAGAGTGTTTTACTGTATTTTCCCCTTTATGAGGGGCAAACACAGTGAGATTTGGAGTCTGTACCAGCAGATGCAGATCAAGGTTTGAATGCAGATATTTAGAGAGAAAAGGCTCAAAGAACATCTGACCTTAGGGCTCTGTTGTTCATTTCTCTAAGTTTATCTAGGAGCTTATAATCTATTTTGCTGCATATGAGGAAGAGGCAGCTCAGACCTTCTCCGGTGTTTGGTGTCATTGGGACCATCAGAGCATGTGAAGATGTTTCTTCTACAGCAGTCCAGCTTTGATTTGGTCCTGAGACAAGGACTCCAGTGCTGAAAGTTCACTGAAAAGAGTCTTGGTTTGGCTTTGACAACTACAGCTGGAAGTGTCTGGTATGGAGAGGATCATTTAGAATTGCCAGGATTGCAATTAAGGGAGAAAAAGAGGAAATATTTACTAGCCTTTATTTTAGGGACTGGTTCAGTGCCTTTCTCCTGATAAGTTGGTCTCCCTCACACTTCCTTGTGCTCTTATTCAGTTGATTTATTTAAAGGTATGCCAGTGCTGGCTGAAATGAAACACTGTGCCTCCTCTTCCTGCTTATTGCTGACCGCTCCAATAATTCATTTTTTAGCTCATTAACTAACAGGGGATGTGAGCAGTGGTCCTCCGGGGAACTGCAATGAGGCTAAGTGATCTACTGCTGACAACTCTGCTCTTGGACTGGCCTTCCTTGGGGGAGATGAAACCTCAACCAAGACAAGCTGTGGATCCCAGAAGTGAAACTGGGGCATCAGAGCAACAATTGCAGTATTTATGTCTTCTTGTCTTGAGATGAATGCAAGTGGCAGAGCTGCAGTGGTCTCCCAGGAAAGTCCCCAGGACTTCCCATCCAAATTAAATGGTTTGTGCCAGAGATGGAGGCAGGATGGTTGTGGACATTGGCTTTCTAGATGCTCACTGGAAAGCAGTTCCTGTGTGTTGTGGCTGTCCATGAGGTGTAGTCCAGTGTGCTTTTCCTCCTACCTCTGGTGAGGTTTTGTTTTCGACCCTAACATCCAAATCTTCCTTGTGCCCAGTTTGTACTGTTGAAAAAGACCTGAATCTCACTCCATACTGATGTCAGTGATGTGCTGTCCCAAATGTCTCTGAGGCCTCTGAAGCACCTTTATTTTGATTTATAGTTCCACCACAACCTTTGATGTGACTGCAAAGGTGGAACTGCGCCTTACTGAGTGAATTCACTTGGTGCCCACTACTGAGGCAGGTGGCAGCACATTCCCCTTCCTGTGACATTGGTTTCTAAAGAGTTTCCTGTTCTTTTCCCAGCCTTTTGAGGCAGCAGAACAAAACTGAGCAGGACTGGGACATCCCTGTCTCTTTCTTGCATCCTTCCAGGAGCATGAGGGTTGCCCATGTGACGAACAGCAATGTGAAATTCATGCTGATAGATTGGTGAACCAGCAGCTCCAGGCTTTGAGAGCCTGCCTGAACTAAGCGGTTATTCTCTCTGTTTAGCATCACTATTACAGTTTAGGCTGAATGCTGATTGGAAGTGGGACACTAGTGTCAAACAGCTTTTTTTCTCAATAGAACGGGACATTTTCCTGAACCACGGCAATCACGGCAACCTTTGATCTGATAGGAGTCAAAAGTTTCTCTCACTTCAAAGATGGTGTGGGGGAGAGGGAGATTAATTTACAGACCCTTAACTAAGCTAAAAAAAAATAATACTTACGTATATGAGGAATATTTTGCCTTTAGGATGTATGGACATACGAAAAAAAATTCCCAGAGCCCCTGGTGTGTGTTACTGTGGGTGAACAGCGCAGGTTGAATCACCTCATTTTCCAGTCTGGCATGTTTTAAACGTTGGTTATATTCTCAATACCTCTGTGTGTGTTTAAAAATCGTGTGAGATCTTTGCTAACATCCTTGAAGATAATCTAGCTGGATACTGGGAGTACAGCTGTTGCAAGAATGCCCATTTTATGGTAGATAATTGCCGGTTACTTTATCCCTTTTGTGGCACTGGTTCTAGTTTGGCTTTTTACCTTAAAAAATGTAATTAGAAAAACCATGAATTAAAGATTCTGATAACAGAACTCCTTTTCTTCCTCCTTTCCATCTGGAATACCTGCAGCGATACTCCATTTATCAGATCCTGCCATCAAAGGTTAATTTGCAACTGCCCAGATGGGTTGTGGAAGGTTTTTTTTGGTGTGTCTTTTAGCTTGCAGGAGTCGCTCAGAGGCTGGAGGTAAAAGAAGCACTCTCTGTGTTAATTTTCTGTTTGCACTTTTGCTCTGAAGAAAAGCCCTGGCCCTGTTTGTGGGGCAAGCTGTGGCCGGGGCAGGGAAACTGTGCCTGCTTTGGGAAGATGTGCCTGAAAGCATCCAGGCAGGTCACAGCAAGGTCACTCCACATGTCCCAGGAAATGATGCAAAACTAATCCAGATTTGCTGGTGGAAGGAGATGTTTACATAAGTATTTAAAAACAGATTAGGGCTAACCTGACACTAGATTACTGGGAGCAGTGTAAACACGGCTGAATGGCGTAAACAGAGCTTGGCCTTTTGTACTCCGGAGGAGAGAATCTGTCACCAGGACCCAGTTGCCTGGCTCAGGTGATGTTTGTGGTTTTCACAGGCTGAGCAGACTACCTGGGGGACCTCTAAATGGGACTTTGTCTAGGGCTGCTGCTCTCAGATCATGTAATTGTATGGTAATTTTTGAAATGGCGAGTGGAGGACCTTGTTTGTAGTCCTTGTTCTGCTGTAACCTGATAGCACCGAAAAGCTTCTGATGGTTCTTTGATATATCAGGAGGAAAAGGCGCTTCAAAGCAATGGTTTGAATTTGGGGAAAACCAGAGGAATCATCCTTGGGAACATTACTCAGCTTGGAGAGGGACAAAGCCCCCATTTGGTTACTTCTGGTCTGGGGTACAGAAATTGGGTGCATTTTTTTACAGTGCGTTTTCCAGCCTTGAAGTGGCACCTGGCTGCTTGTTGTGTCTTTGGTCTTTGTGACAGTGAGGGCTCTTGCCCTGACCTCGTGCTGGCCCAGAGCTTTTTAAGACCTCTGGCTGTTGTGATCCTACAGCCCGGTGGGCACAGCATCCATCAAGGATGATCTTGAGCACTCGAACAGTAAGGTGGACATCACAAATATTGCTAAAAATATAAGGTTTGGGTGAACTGCTCCTAAGGTTTGGGTGAACTGTTCCTGTGAGGGTTTTCTTGACATAAATTTGAAAGGGGAAATGCCCTCCTTGTTGGTTGAGCACTGCTGGCTGCAACACCAGGTGAGCGTGACCTGTCCCCTCTGGCTTCCCTAGGGAAGAAAAAGAGCTCTGGATACGCGCCAAGTACGAGCAGAAGCTCTTCCTCGCCCCACTGCAGTGCCTGGAGCTCTCTCTGGGCCAGCATCTCCTGAGGGCCACGGCCGAGGAGGACTTGCGGACGGTGATCCTGCTGCTGGCCCACGGCACGCGGGAGGAGGTGAACGAGACCTGCGGGGACGGGGACGGGCGCACCGCCCTGCACCTGGCGTGCCGCAAGGGGAACGTGGTGCTGGTGCAGCTCCTCATCTGGGTAAGGACTCGCTGCGGGCAGGGCGCCTCAGCAGGACGGGCGGGGGGCTCCATGGCCCCAGGGTGGGTGCTCCTCACCGCACGCCTTCGCAGGGCGGTGCAGGAGCATGTTTCTGCTCTCTGCTGCTCGTCGGAAAGCGAAGGAGAGCATGGGGAACGAGGAAGGAGAGATTCCCTTAGCTCGGAATCTGCTGGGGCAGATTGTGTCCCATGCATGCGTCTCCCTCCCTCGAGAAACACCTTTACCGTGCGTGGCTCGTCAGGCCGCTCCCTCATCTTCCCTTACGTCCAACCCCAAATGCCCTCCCGAAATGTTCGCACCACGGCCCCAGCAGGTCCCCTCTTGTCGCCCCGCAGTACGGCGTGGACGTGATGGCGCGTGACGCCCACGGGAACACGGCGCTGGCCTACGCCCGCCAGGCCTCCAGCCAGGAGTGCATCGACGTGCTGCTGCAGTACGGCTGCCCCGACGAGCGCTTCGCCCTCATGGCCACCCCAAACTTGTCCAGGAAGAACAACAACCGCAACAACGGCGGCGGGAGGATGCCCACCATCATCTGAGGGGAGCGAGCTGGCGCGTTCGCTGACCCCGGTCACGTCCGCAGCCTCACATTCCTCCATCCCCATCGCAGCGCCGCTCTGTGAGTCCGGTACCTCTCCTCCTCCCTTTTCCCCCCGGTCCATCCCGAGCGCCAGGCGGGGCGCGGGGGCCGAGAGGAGCGCGGGGGCCGCGGGCAGGCCGGCGTCTCCGTGCACGGCGCGCGCGGCGCCGGCGCCGCCCCGGGACACGGCACCGCCAGGGACGGGCCGGGGAGAGGCCAGCCGGAGCAGAAGGAAGGAAGGAAGGAGAGACGGTGACTTTCCCTAAGTGACAGTGAAGCACATCAGAACATTTCACCTCTACGGAATGCGGCGACGCCTGGATTTCCATTCTCTTCTCCTGAAGAGCTTGACGGCATAAATCAGAAGCAAGCACAGAGTTTGTCAGGTTTGAAGCTCCTATGATGGTATGTGTCAAATCAGTTGTAGCTAATCTGTCCGGGGAGAATACTGGCTTCATTACACTTGTATAGTTGAGTTCTTCCAGCATTACTGCTGTTTAATAGAACATGATTAGTCATCACGGAGAAAAAAGCATATTAGCTGAGGAGGTAGTTACATGGCACGCTTCGGTGATTGCTTGGATGTGATTGCAATATTCTTAGAAGCATCATATTATCTCAGACATGTTCTTTCGAGCCCTTGGAGCCCTCCTTTCTAAATTCACTGTCATAATTTAGTATCTGTTTAATTTTTCAGTCCAAAGAGAGGAAATGAGTTGCTGAGTGTTATTTGACTGCAGTCTCCTTGGTGTAAAAACAAAATGGAAAAAATAAATAAGAGTAAGCCTGAAACACAAAAAGGAATAATGAATACCACTATGGAAAACAACATTTCAAGTACGTTTGGTGAAATTAATAAATGCATTAAAGGCTAATTTTTTTTTTTTTTCGTTATGTTTTCAGCCAGCTGAAATACATTCTGTCATTTTGCCAAGGTAAATTGTGTTGAGTTTTTGGTCACTCCTGTGATGCATTGCCTAACTTATACAGATTTTTGTATTGTGTCTCTAGATTCTATGTATTTAAAATCTATTTGAATAAAAAAAAGACCGTAAATATACATTGATTTTTTTTTTTGTACAGAAAATGACATCTCTGTTAATTTATAAACTGTAATGGATGTGAGCTAAATAATGTGCAACTAGTTAGGATCTGTGGGTTACAGATCATTATTGTACATTGATAACATTCCCAGCAGTGAACTCTTCTTTCCAAAGCCTGTGAGGAACAACATATCAGAAGGAGATCAGGGAAGGAACAAAAGCCTGTGAGACCTTTCAGAAAGGAGAAAAGAGGCCGTTCCTCAGCACTGTAAATATATTTTACTCCAGAAGTCAGGAAGCTTTCATAAGCCAAGACAAAAAGGCCCATTCTGGCTGGGGGAAGATCAGATTTGATTAAGTTCAGAATTGATAGCCTTCACCGCGGCGGGCAGGGCACGGCTGCGCTCCCTCCCAGCCCGGCTGCTTTCGGCAAGAAAAATGGCTTGTGGAAGTGGCCTGGACAGTTCATTTCAATTCCAAGTTTCAACACTTGATTGGGTTAGTTTGGTCTTACATCCCAGCTTCTCCTGCTTCCCACTAGCAGGATTCTGGCGTGGGGAAGCAGAGGTTTTGGCAGGCAGAAAAGTTGATTTTTTTGGTTTTTTTTTTTTTTGGTTTTTGGTTTATTTTTTTTTAATTTTTTTTTTCTTTTCTTTTTTGAAGTGTCATATGGCAATGTGAGGATGGGGGCATGGTTTATCATGGAGAAAGTTGAAAACTCAACTGAATTCAATGGCAAAGGAGCAATTATGTGAAGGCAGTGAGGTGCACACAGCAGAGTGATTTGCAGATCGACCTGCTCCTGTGTATTTCCCAGACCTTCAGTGGTGCTCTTCCTCGGGGCTCTGGCTTTCATCCAGCACACAAATGGGAGGAGCAGTTGCTAAATAAACTGAATGTGGACAAAATGTGAAGGAAGAAATCCGATGTGGTTATCTTAAGGAAAAGCAAAAAGATGAGACATTACGGATTTGAGGCAAAATTGTGGCTGAAAAACGAGCCTTGATATGGAAGCACAGGAATATTGACCAGCTTCTCCTCTTTGATGGTGTTGTCCTTTCCTACTTTGTTGTTTTCTAGACCTTTGAGTATCTGGGGGGTGGGAATCTTTCTCCAGCCAGCCTAGGCTGACTGCACCAGACACATCCCTTCCCACTGGGATACTTCTAAATATTTGATTTTTTTTTTTTTTTTAATTAAGAAAAGGTGTCTGTTTGAACTGCCATTTCTCCACCATTCCTGACATTTGGTACTTACAGGTGGTCCCTCAGGGAGGGGATAGCCCAGCTGATGTGCAGCTGAAGGGGATGCTGTGAAACCCCCTCTGTGTGCTGGTGCTCAGGAGCTTTGCCACAGCAGGGATTCAGGAATGGCAATCCCAGAGGTGCTAGAGCTCCCTCCTGTTCCCCCCAGGAGCATCCAGGGCATTTGTATCCCAAAAACCAAGTCCAGTGTTTCAAACCCACAGTGGGCAGGGTTCAAAGTGCACATTCCGTTTCAGAGCTGGGGTTTTTTTCTTGATTGAGATGATTTTCTGTACATTGTTTAATGCTCTCTTTGGGCCACCTTCCTATAACAAGGCTGGGGGTGATATTTGAGAAACAAGGGCAGCCAGGCAGATTGCAGGTAGACAAATTTCGTGGTCCTTTCCTAAAAGTCTTCTGATGGCAGCCCTTGAAAAAGCACAGAACGTTTTTAGGAGAGGAAATTCCAGTGTATTGCAGGAAAAATTATGCATCCAGACAAGCCAAGTGGTACTTTAATTAAGTGGTTACACAGTCCCAGCAGAAACCCAGCAGCCAAAGCTGTTTTCTCTAAACGGAGTCTGCAGCAGTGGTTGTCATTGCACCCGCCCCAGTCCTTCCCCTCATCCCAGATACCTTGAAATCCCCCTTCCTCTGCACTTTATCCACGACTAAAACACTAGAAGCCACTCAGCCATTGGTGTTTCCATATTTCCTCCTCTCCTTGGCTAATTGCTGTGGAATTCAGTTGGATGTGTCACAGCTGAACCTGGATATTGCCGGGGACAGTTGACTTCTTGTTCTTCATGAAGAAGAAAGACCCAACCTTGGGAAAATGCAGGGCCCTCCCCTAAATGAAGATTTGACCAAGTGCTCCCATCACCAGATTTCCAATTCTGATGGTTAAGAAAAGGAGCAGGAAAAAAATTCTAAAAACTTGGAGGACCTTGGTGCTGCTTGGAGAACCAGGTGAGCTCCTGGAAGGTGGAGAGGATTTTGAAGCATCTGGGTGCAGTGTAAAATAACCATGTAAACATTAACATTGTGTAATTCGCTGTCTTGTCCCCCTTCCCTTAAATTATTTGTGTTAGTGCAAGAAAAATAAAAAGCTTTAGCTGCACTTGGAGATTTCTCTGGGCCAGAGAAGGCCGAGTCATGTAGGGAGAAGAGTCGAGGTGGGAATGCAGATCCAGGTTTGGAAGTGATCTCTGGCACTGTAATGTAGAATAATTAGATTATATGGGGTTGGAATAGCTTCAGCTTTTATATTTGTATGGAGATCGGGAGAAATGAAGTAATTTGTAGTTTCTAGTATAAAGTAGTGGTAGTGGAGACAAGCACAGATTTCACAAGGGGGTCCCCCAGGGGCCCTTCCCAAACGTCTCGGGGAGCCGCCTTTGCACCTTAACAGGGATGGTTGTTGGGGTTTGTTGTTGGTGAAATGGTCATTTCATGTTTGGTTACGTGGTTCTTGTCAGAGGGGGGACTGGAGGACAGCGTTGGGGACCAAACTTTGAGGCAGCTTGGCTGGAGAGGAGACAACTTCCCCATCCTCATCTCATTGTCAGGCATCTTCCTTCCCCCACCATGGGGTTGCTACAGCAATCCTTAGGTGGGATCTCTGCCTGTTGGGCCTGCATCCTCAGTTCCACCCCTTCCATTCTTGATGATTTGTGGGTAAAATTTACTGCTTAGAAAACCTGGTTTTGGATGTTCTTGTGTTTGCTGCACAACAGGAAAAAAAAAAAAAAAAAAACCGCTACAGAGTAAAGTTCTTTTCAAGGTAGAAAAGAAACACTGAACTACCCCGAATTCAGAGGTTCTGCAGTGATTTTTGAATTCTAAGTTCCCAGAAGAAGAAGGTTGACTTGAATGGTTTTATTGGAAAATAATGTCCTGTTTGAAAAAAATAATAGAGGTCATAGAGTAAAACATCCAGAGCTGTAGATGGGTGAATTTGTTGGTTTAGGATATTTGTAGGTTTTGCTTTGTTGTTTAGCATGGGCCAGTTTTTACAGTAAATAGTGGGACAGTTTACCTTGAGTTGACTGAGCCTGTCCCACGCTTTAAAGGGAGGTTTGAGGGCTTTTGGCCAGGATTGTCAGGAGCTGTGAATAGTTCACGTTTAGAGAGGGGAATTGCATGATTTCTGAAAAGTAAAAGGTCGGTTTGGGGGTTTTTTTTAGGGCCATCTTCAGCCCAAAATTGCCAAGCATGTTTCTGGCCCCATGTTTTGTTTCAGGGTGACAGCAAGATGTGGATGAATCAACTCCCATCGTTTACTACCATGTTCAGGGGGGAGAATTTTGCTTGTGGGTGGATAAAATAAAGATGTCTTTGTGCATTTCAGCAGTTTTAACCTCTTCATCTCCCCGTGCCTGCCTGTACCCCAAACCCCCGTGGCGCACTGGGTTCTGTGGGCAGGCAGAGCCTTAGCTTCCCCTCAGCCATGCATTTTCTGGATGTGTTTTTTTTCTTTAGCTTCCAGTGCTAAGGACTGGCTGTTTAGCAGTGCTTCAGAGCTACTAATTTTTACATTTGTGTGTTCTGTGCAAAATGTGAAGGGGGTGGGTGGGGGACCCTTCAGAGGTCTCACGGCATGCCTTGGGGGTGGTGGCCACGTTGCTTGCTGGCAGTGAATGCACCCTGCTCTTCCCTGCTTGTCAGAACTGATCCATGTGGGATTGTTGTTGTTCCTGAGAGCTGAAGTAGCTGCAAACACTTCCCTGGCCTTCAGGAATTGCAGGGAACGAGGAGGAAAACCCCTCACAGAGACAGCTCGTCCACGTCTCTGTGCTCCAAACCCCAAATTCCTCCTGCAGGACCCAAGAAGGGTTTTGGTGCTGAGTGTGGGGTTTTCTGGCATCCCAAATGTAGGAGTTGAGCTGAGTTGGACCGATGGGTGACGTGCAGCCCTCGGGTGTCTCCTGGAGGTCACTTTGCACTTGCTCTGTGTGTGTATGTGCTGGTGCCTGCTCCTCACACTGCTGGCAGGGCTTGTGGGAATGCCCCAGTCAAGAGCTGGAGCCAACCTTTGGTTGGAGGTTTTTCCCAGCTGGAGTCAGACCTGCCACTTCCAAGGAGGCAGGATGGGGGATGCTGGCTTGAGGGATGAAGAGGTGCAGGGAGATGAGGTCCAGGCTTGCTGCAGCCTCAGAGGTTTTCCAAAAATCCAACTCCTTCAGGCAGCAACGTTCAGCTTGAGAAAACCTTGAGCTCGGCCTCCAGGACTGGAGGGGAGACATCCCCCCCACTTGCTGGTGAGGGGAAATCCCAGGTCACCAGCCCTGGGGGTGGGAAGCTCCAGGGAAGGAGATTCTGAAGGTAGAAAGGAGAGTCTTGCACTTCAGAGGCCCTTTTTAACACCAGTTTGCTTGAGGCTCATCTTTCTGGCTGAACCCGAGTGTGGGACCACTGAGCTGGGGGAGATTCAGCAGCACTTGGGGTCCTGCTGCCTTTTGGGGCTGTTTGGGATAACAGGGAGATGTTTCCAAGTGAGATGTTCCTCAGAGCTGTTCTCCAGCTGGGTTCTTGCCCAAGGGCAGCTCCTCATCCCTCCCTCCACGTGTTCTTGGCCATGACTGGCTCCAAGATTTTGCTGTGAGGGTGCCACAAACCTCAGGTGCCACAGTCTGGGAACAGCTGAGCCTGAGTTGTCGACACCATCTCTACCCTGGCTTTGGTCTCTTGTCCTTCCAGGGTCAATCCATAGGGAGAGGGCAAGGAAGGAGCTGTGGAGAGAGCCATGGCTGGGTGTGTAGAAGCAAAGGGAGGATCTTTCATTTCCCACTCCTTCAATTCCTTTGAAGTGCTGTGGAGAACCTGCCCAGTGTTTTTTCCTGAGGTAACCAGGGACTCAGCTGGATTCTCCACTGAATCTGCAGAGGAAAAGAGGATGTTCCCATCCTCTGACAGCACGCAGCTCCCTGCTAGTCCCAGGTGTCCAGGGCTTGGCCCAGCTCCCTGTTACTGTGTCACTGTCAAGAGCACCTTTCACTGGCACACTGCATGTGGTGCGCAGACTGAGGGGTATCTGGGGCAGGAGCATCTCCTAAAACACCAGGGACTCATTTCGTGATGTTCTTGACTCACCTTGGAATGGCCAAGAGCTCGGATCTGCAGCTCCTGCTGCCTTAAAGCCCCTGGGCTTCAGCAGGATTTGAGCATACCCCAAATGCTTGGCCCGGCTCCAACCTGCAAAGGCTGGGTTTGGTGTTCAGCCCCCAAATAATCTTCCAGGTCTTTCTGCTTTGTAGTGTTTGTCTTTCCAGTAGAGTAGGGAGGGAGCCCAGGTGAGTAGGGGACACCTGCTCAGGGTAGAGGCAGGAGATAGCTAGCACATGGCAGGCTTCATAGCAAATCTTGGGTTGTTGGGGTTTGGGTTTTTTTGTTCGTTTTCTGTTTCTGTAAATAATAATGTATAAATGATGACGAGACAGTGTGGAAATTCTAAAAAAAAAAAAAAAAAAAAAAGGCAAAAAAAGGTCTTTTGTTGTTGTTTTTATATTACCTCATCCAGCAAGTTTGTTTTACAATGACTCAATGATGCTTTATTTATATTGTTTGTACTGTAATTAAACCAATTGACAAACATTTCACTTTGCTTGTTGTTTCCTATTATTTGGGTTTGATTAAGTATGCCAGTTTGTATTATGTTCCCCTTTCCTCTCTCTGTCTCTCTACACGTCGAGATTTTTTGTGTCAGCTGTACAGTATTCTGAAAAATTAAAATAAAAATAAAAACTAAAAAAAAAAAAAGGAACAAAAAAGCTGTAAAGTACTGCAGAGAGAGGCTGCTATATTGTATAGGTCTCTTTCTAATAAAGACAAGAAAACTTGTTGGTCGCAGCTTGTTCTTTGCCTGAGTCTTCGTGGTTCCACTGAGCCCCACCTGCTTCCTCCTCCTGTGGCTGCTCAGGTCCTGTCACTCTTTGCCAGCAATAAAGATGAAGGATTGTCCAGGACCTGGGATGTCAGAAGAGCCAGTAATGGTGCAAATTGATAAATTAAAAAGCAATAAGTCAGCTGGGCCATAATGGGTGTATATCTAAGAGTTCGGAAAGTGCATGTGGAGTGAGTGACAAGTCTTCCAGCCAAAAATATGGGAGCTTTCATTAAAAACAGTTACTCTCCCGAGGAAGGGAGCAGTAAATGTTGCACCTTGGCTTTAAGACTCTCTGGAGGGGATCCAAGGAATTAGGCTGGGAACGGTTACATCTGTATCTGCTAAATTGGTCCAAATGATCATTTAAAGTAAGAATAATAAAACATCTCTAAGGTCAGGATGTGGCATGGCCTAATCACTTTGGAGGGAAATGGTGGCTCTCCATGAGGCTTCTCTGAAGCACCTCAAAGCCCTGAACAATGGGCAGCTGATTGACATTTATTTATAGTTTTAGAGGTCCTGTCCCGAATACAACCCCTGGAGAAATCAGGAATCTAAGCAGGGTCAAGGAGAAGACAAACAGGAGGTGATGGAGAGGGGAGCAGGAGGTGATGGGTTTTCACCAGGGCAGACTGGGAACTCACTGGAAAGATCTCTGCAGGAAAAAATTACATAATGTTGGCAGAGCTGTGTGGTCCTTGGAGAACAGCAGGTAAGATTCCATAAATGTGCATTGGAACGGGGGGAAATGGTGATTTAAAGATGATTTAAACAACCCTGGTGCCCTGGTGTGAAGAGTGAAATGAGACGTTTAAGATCTACATGGGCAGCACAGAGAGAGAGCCAATGCTGTGGTTTGCCCAGTCTGTGCTTGTCTCACAGAGAAATTAGGGGTGCTCAGAGATGAGGAAAGGTGGGAAAAGTGGGAGTTTTCCCTCGAAAAGAGGGAGAAGCAGCAGATCGGGGTTGGCTCTTTTTCTGACCTTGCACCTGATGCAGTCCTGGTGATCTCCAAGCTACCCAGGAGGGACAAGATGCCCCAGAGGGCATCAGTGGAGATCCTGCTCCAGAGAAAACCTGGCCAAGGTTGGAACGGTGAAACTGTATCCTCGTGGTCTGAGTGAAGCTGCCACAGCCTGGGATCTGGGGGTTTGGGATTTATCTCCTCAGCCTGCTGTGCCTTCACCTAAATCTGTCCATCCCTCATTGCCCATCCAGCCTCCCACCTCTCCTGTCCCACGGGGATTTGGGGGAACTTTCCTGTTTCTTTCCCTGCTCTTCCCTCCCATGTGCTCCAGGGAGGCTCCAGCAGCACCATGGGGGATGCAAAGCCACAGGACTGCTTGTGGATGTTCCTTTTCCCCCCTTTTTTGGGGTGACGGGGCTGGTTTGTCACGCAGCATCTGCAGCCCTTTGTTCCTGCAAGGTTTCCCCACCCCGTCCAACCCCCCAGCACCGAGGCAGGAGGTGGTGCTTTGTGTTCTCCCCTTCTGGATTTGAAATGTGAACTTCCAGCCTGGGAGAACTCGGCATGGATTCCCCTTGGTTTTAAGCTGTAGTAGTGCTCCTTTTTTTAGGAACCATCCGTCCCTCCCCTCCTTTGCTCTCCTGAAGGGATGTGGGTTTTGATTCTGTGATGGGCACGGCTGGCTGCTCTCTCTCCCTAACAACCCTCCTAAGATCTGGCTTCTCCTGGAAGATCCTGGTGCTCAGGGATGGTGGAGCAGATTTAAGGATGTCTTTCATGCCCACGTTCCTCACCTTACCCCGAGCCCACCCCTGTGTACCCCTGAAACGCTCCCAGCTGGTGGCATTCACTGATGCCTTGGGAAAAAAGAAAATATCCTGCGGCAAAGCAACGGGGGTCAGGAGGAGGTTCTGATGGAAAACTCTTGATTCCCGTAATGGGAGTGGGGGAAACAGCCCCTTTTTTCTTTTTTTTTTTCCTTTTTTTTTTTTTTTTTTTTAAGAGAAAAAGTAATTCCTAAAGAGCCCAAACTGTTGTTCTGCCATAAGGGCCTCGCTGTGCATTTCCACTCTTGCCTCCAAAGGATTCACTCTGATGGATGCTGGGAGCACCAGCTCAAGGAAGCTTCTCCAGAGCCCAGAAGATTCTCACTCCATAGGTACCACCTGCTTTTAGCCCTCATCCAGGGCATTCCCAGGGCACTTCTGCTGCTTTTTATTTGGTTTTTTAATACAAATCCAAATTGGTGTTAGAGGAGCGATGGGATGAGGACGGGAAGCTCAGAGGTGGTGCAATAGGGCTGACGCTTCCTGATAAACAGCTTTGTTTACCAGGAGAGACCCCGATCCACCTGGTTTTTAAACAAAAACGTTTCATGCTCCGTGGAGGTCAGGTAAGAGTGGCCTTAAAGAGCCAGATCTCTTATTTCTCCACCTGTGGCCAAAAGCCAGAGCTGGAGGTGTCTGAAATCTGATTTCATGGGGGTTTGCTATGGGTTTCCCCAGCCTGGAACTTGAAAACTCAGGGACTTCCGAGTCACCTGTTTTCAGTGAGTTTAATAATCCTCAGTGGATTTTTCTTCCATCAGTTTCTCAATCCTCAGTGGATTTCATCTCCTCCACCAATTTGGCTGGTGCCCAGAATCCCTGGAAAGCTCTGGGCACCCACAGCATCCCATATCCAGGCCATAGGATGGCTTGGCTTGGCTTGGGACTTGGAAATTCCTCCTCTTCCTATCCCCTCCATGAGCAGGGATCCCTCCGGCTGGAACTTGGCGTTACCCGAGCTGGGAGAGGAAATTGGGGCTCGTCCCCCACGGAGCTGCTTTGAGCCCATCCCCGCTGCCTCTTCCCCTCCGCTGCCGGGGTGGATGTCGGGCAGGTGACACCCGCAGGAGCTGCACTTTTTCCATGATGAAACCTCGCAATTCCCGCCTGGGCAACGCCCAGAGCGTGACTCTGGAGCACCATTTAGGCTGGGAAAGACCTTTCGGGTGCTCCAAGCCCACCCTAAAGGCGGAGCACAGCCTGCGGGAGGGACCAGGAGGGAACCGTGACCATTCCTGGTGAAACCACTCCAAGCGCAGAGGGAAAACCGG
Source organism: Lonchura striata (assembly GCF_050655825.1). NCBI lineage: Eukaryota > Metazoa > Chordata > Aves > Passeriformes > Estrildidae > Lonchura > Lonchura striata. The sequence continues at coordinate 37,954,022 of NC_140709.1, forward strand.
GCTGGGAATCCCACCGGGCTGTCATTGATCTCTCCTAATGCCCGGTAAAGCCCTTTAATTGCCCAATAAATGCGCTGCCAGGAACCATTTGACGCCCAGCGCCAGTAATTAGCACTTATTTATTTGCGTTCTGCCCGCACCGATCTCCCGGCTCCCGATGGGTTTGTTTGGAGCCGGGGATGCTCCCTGGGCTCCGAGAGAGCAGGAGGAGCGCTGAAGGCCGGGAGAGGAGAGGTGATGCCGTTCCGGGCAGCGGGAGGGACGCGGAGCTCTGCTGGTGCTCAGGGATTGACCTTGGGCTTCCAGGGGATGCACAAAATCCCCGGAGTTGGCTCCAGCCTTTCGGGAATTGGTGCTGCTGCCACCCAGGGCTGCTCGTTGCTCGGCTGAAGAGACTCTCCCGATCACCTCCTGCAGGGAAAAAAATGGGCATTTGTTGCCGTTTAGGTGCAGGAGCAAACGACTCGGGTCATTTGGGAGGATTAGTGGGAGTCGAAGGCCGGGAATGTGATGAAGGAAAGGCTGGGATCTGCAGCAGCCTCGAGCTGCCAGAGGAAGGATGAGAAGGAGAGAAAAGCTCCCTGCCTGATGCCCGCTGGCAGCAGGAGGGAGAAAAGGGGTTCCCAAATGCCAAAACATCTCATCCTGCAATGCTGCCAGCGCTGGATGGACACCGGCTTGGAAATCCCAGCTCAGCTTCGGGCCAGCCCGAGCAGGGCGGACCTCCCTTGACCCGAGAGGGGAGCGAACCCCCGTGGCTGCTGTGCGGGATGAAGATGTCCCTCAGCATCCCCTGGAGGTCCCCAGCTGCTGCCTGCGAGCTGGGAGCCAGAGGGAAGGGACAGAGCTGCAAATTCCCGTGGGGAGCAGCCTGTCCCGGCCAAAAAATCCACCACACCCCCCAGCCCTGCTCTCACCCTTTTCTTTGGAGGCGCTCTGCAGTTTTGGGGAGCTGTGGGGCATTCCCCGGAAGGACGAGCCTCTCCGACTGCTGCTGGGGAAAGCGGATTGGGCACCACCTTCCTCCCCACCCCCAGCACGCTCCCCTCCTCCTCCTCCTCCTCCTCCTCCTCCTCCTCCTCCTCCTCCTGCTCTTCCCAGCAGAGGTGCAGCATCCCCATCTCCCGCTCTGCGGATCCAACTGGTAATGGCCGGGCTGATTGACTGCAGATTTCCCCGTAACTGAGCTTAATTAGCAAGCTAATCAGGTCTGGAGATGGTTCCAATTTATTTATTGGCTGGTGGCTGCCACTTAATCGGCCTGGCCAGTTACTACTGGCAGCGCCGAGGTTTTGTGCCAGGTGAAGAAATAATTCGGGATTTCATCCTCTCCAGCACTCCCCGGAGCCCGCAGCCAGAGCCGGGATGCAGAATCCCCTCCCTGCGAGGTGGGGGAAGCTCTGAGCTCCGTGCCCGGCTCGCAGCAGCTCCGGTTCGCCGGGGGGATGATTTTTGCAGGCAGGGAGAGAAAAGGAGCTTGTTCTTTGCACTCGGGCAGCGTAGCAGAGCTCAAACACCCAAAATAGTCCTTGGAGCAGGGACGAGGCATCCAAAGGCAGTGTCGTCCGTGGGTCACCTCTTCTGAAGGTGACCCAGAGCAAGGCTCTTACAACTTGTGCTTCTTAGTTCCCTCCAGCAGTGCAGATGGGATTCAAAAGAGAATTTTATTTTGCGCTTTTTTTTTTTTTTAAGAGGTATTTTTTTTTTTCTGGGTTTTCCTTCTCCACTGGAATTGCTGGGAAAGTGGCATTAATGTTCTCCGGGTGCTGGGGCATCTCTGGGCTCATGTTCTTGGAGTGGAGGCAAAGGAGAAAGGGGAGCACTGGTGGTGTGGCAGAGAGTCTCTGTCCCAAGTGTTGGGGAGCCAGGGAAGCAGGATTTGCAGCATGGGAAAAAAATTCCCATCCTTGGCTCCTGGCCCTCCAGATGTTCCATCAGCCTCTGGATGTGGGACAGAGATGTGGGATGACAGCAAGAAAAGGAGGGAAGGGAATGGGATTTCCACACCTTCGTTTCCTGCTGCAGAGGGGAAGCAAAGGGAAGAGAGGCAGGATAAAAGGGAGGAAACAGCTGGAGAAGGCACTTGCAAAGGCAAGAAGCCACTCTTGGCTAAAGCATCAATTCCCTGAAGGCATCCAGTCTCCAGCTAAAGACCTGGAGAAGATGGAGAGACCCCTCACACCTTGTTAGTTAGCTCCGATCTGTAATGGATCCGTATTTTAAGCAAAAAACTTAAGGAAAAAGGGCCTTGCTCCTCCTTTGAGCCTGGCTGGCTCGAGCTGCCGCATCCACTCCCCTCCCGTGTATCCAAGGGTCCTTCAGTGCCGGTATTTTCTCCTGTGAAGACACTTTTGGGCAGTAATTGAGTCATTTCTCCTCTCTCTGGCAAGCCAGGAGTGGGTGGGAGTCAGGGCGTTGTGACCCTCTCTGGACCTGGCACCCTGGGGACAAGGGGTGACAACGCCAGCAGGGGACCAACCCATTCTTCTCTCTCCACTGGGATGCCAGGCTGTTAACACCTCATCCCTGGAAAAGTCCCAGGCCAGGCTGGGCAGGGCCTGGAGCAACCTGGGCTAGTGGAAGGTTGAAATGAGATGAGCTTTGAGGTCCCTTCCAGCCCAAAACCTCCCGTGAGTCCTGCAAGATTCGTGGGACATCCTGGAGTGATCCATGGCAGGCAGGGAGGTGGGGGACTGGGAGCTGGATGAACCCAGGGAGGTGGGGGACTGGGAGCTGGATGAACCCAGGGAGGTGGGGGACTGGGAGCTGGATGAACCCAGGGAGGTGGGGGACTGGGAGCTGGATGAACCCAGGGAGGTGGGGGACTGGGAGCTGGATGAATCCAAGAGCCCTGGCAGCAGGGGATGCTCCTGGCACCAGGGGAGCAGAGGATTGGTGGCTGCGCCTCTGGAATCTCTCCTGGAGAGGGTCATTAGAGGGAGTAATTGGGATCACCTTACTTTACAAATGTTACTTTGCAGAACGAGACAGGAAGACAGATCGATCTCAACTATTATTCATTAAGGAAAGTCCTTTATAAATCCCAAATTAACAATTTCTCTCGGAGAGAGCCTTCCCATTACCCTCCTTTGGCAGGGACTTATTGCCACTCTGGAAACGGGGAAATTTGAAAATAACTGGGGAGGGGGGAGAAATAGCAGCTGTGGGCTTAGGAGCCCAGCATCTGGTTGGAAAAAAAAATACAGATGTGTGTCTTAAAAATGACCGTGAGCCTAACTCAGAGGGGCAGTGTTTCTGAGAGACACTGTGAGCCCACGGCTGGAACCAGGCTCAGAAAAGCCCGAGTGGCTCCTCAGCAGCTGAGAGATTCTTTGTAAATGCTCTCCATGGCACAGCTACAGGTTTGCAGGAGGTCTCTGCTGTCACCCATCCCCTCCACGCTGAGAGGGAATGGGGACAGAAAGCTGCTCCCGCTGCTCGGGCTGGGGAACTCTCTGCACTGGTCTTTGCCATTGCTGCTGGGCAGAGATGAAATCACCCGGGGTGTGTTGCTGCAATTTGAGGGTCTGGCTTGGTGTTTGGGGTGGGCAGAGAGAATTTCAACCCAAATCCTCTTGGGGTTTCGGGTGAAAAGCATTAAGACAATTTTTTTCCAAGCAGCGGAGGAAAACTAAACAGTTGTTGCTCCTTAAAAGCTCAGAGGTGCTTTCCGAGTTGGTTGCAGGGCATGGAATTCTGGCAGGAGGGTGGCCTAGTGGTGGAATTGCGAAGGAATTGTGTATTTGATAAGGTGTCTTACCCCCAGCTGCCACATTTAGGGTGATGGGATAAGTCCCGAGGATGGTGCAGGAGGATTTGTGGTGAAGAGATGTTGCTGTGGCCCTGAGGAGCTGACAGGTTTGTTTCGAGTCAAGGCTGCCAGCAAATTACCCGAATTCCTTAATTTGTATAACCCATTCCCAAGGCTTCTTTTGCCCGTTCTGGAAATGCCAGCAAGGGAAGCAGATGTTTCTTAAAGGGCTTTTGGGGCCAATCCCACATTTTCCCCACATCATTTCCAAGTACAGATGCTTTTGCAGCAAAACCAAAAATCTTGAAGAGGATCAAAAAAAGGGAGGAGAACAGTAAAAAATTCTGTTTATTCTCAGGCAGTTGCAATTTTTATCACTTCAGGTAGTATCAAGACCTGTTAACTTTAAAATAAAAAAATATCACGGCTAATGGCCCTTTTGGAGAGGCCATTTTTGGGGTATTGGCGCGTTTTCGAGAAGATTGGGAGCTCCAGGCACTTGGCACTACACAGTCAGCTCCTCGCTGTTGGTAAGACTCTCCTGCAAAATTATAAATGCGAATCCCCGGCTTGTCTTTTGCTCCGTTAATTAATAGGATGAGAGCACTAAAAGCGCTCCCCCGGAGCCGGCGATGGGCCCTTCGCCGCTCCTCGCGGCCCCTCGCCACCGATGCAGCGCTCCCGGCAGCCCAGCGTCCGCAGCCCAGCCTTCCCCGCCGTGCCCCCGCCCGGTGCTGATCCTCCCGGGGGACTCGCGGGGGATGAATTCCCGCTCCCCGCAGCTGCCGGCGCGGAGCATCCCCGGCGCCGCCGCCGCAGCGGAGCCCGGAGCGGCGGGAGCTGCGGGAGCGGCGGCTCGGGGGAGCCGGGATCGCTGCCGGGACCGCGGGGATGCTCCGGCCGCTGCCCCCGGGGCACGGGGGGATGCGGGCCGTGCCTTGCCGGGGGTTCCCCCACGTTGGGTTGTCTGTAAAAGGCGGAGCGCGGTGCGAGCTGCCCCACACCCCCCCCCGCCAACCAAACCGGAGGGTTTTGCTCGTAGCTAAAATCTTTACAAATTCTGCGGGCATTCCGTAGGATCGTTTTGCTTTTAGCTGAAATAGCCCTTTTCGGCGTGGTTTTACGGGTTTGACTCAATCTCCTGCCAAAGCTGGCAGCCTGGGCACCGAGGAAACGCCGCCTTTTAGTTGGGAGCCGAGATTCTGGGAGATGAAGCAGAGGTTTAAAATCCACGTGGATCCATTAAAAAAAAAAAAAAGGCAACAAACGAAGAAAACAAAAGTTCCCTCCAACCATCCTTCCTTCTTTCCTTCCATCCTCCATCAGGCCTGCTCGGAAAGGCGGCCTTTGGCTTCTCCCTCTTGCCAGGCTGAGCCCCGGGGAAAGTTGGGCGAGTAAGTTCTCGGAGCCGGAGGGAGGGCGGCACAGATCGATTGGCGAGTTTAATAGGATCAGGTCAGTGTAATCCTGTTTTAGCCATTGTAATTCAGGCAGCCAAGGAGACCTCAAACTATAGGGGAAGGGGCTTTTAAAACCTCAGCGGTCCTGCCACAAAGCCAGAGGCTGGGGCCGGGACAAAAGCGGGAGAGAGGATGAAGTGGCTTGAAATAAATAGATTAAGGCTCTCTATGGTCCAGGCGTAGCGGGAGGGAGAAAAGAGCAAGCAAGGGGCGGGCGAGCATCCCGCGGCGGCGGGAGAGGACGGAAGGGACCCGGCACCCAGGGGGGACGCGGGGTGGCCGGGCACAGCGTCCCCTCCCGGTGCCGCCCCCTCCGCGCTGCCCGCCTTTCCGAAGGCTTGGGATAGGCAATCAATTTTTACGGTGCAATTTATTATTCACACAGGTTGTCTTCGTACATATGGTGTTGCTTTTGTGCGTCAGGGTGCCGGGTGCTTTATGACGGCGGCGGCGGGGGTTCGCTTCCCGGCCCCATCGCTCTCCTCACGGCCCACGGAGATGGACGCAGCCCCGTGGGACACCTGAGGGGTGATGGGGGGGGTCTCTTTACCGCCCGTGGGGGACGGGGAGGATGCTCAGTCCTCCGGGAGAGCATTCCCAAGGGAGCGCAGACCCCCGGCCCCTCCCTGCGGGTGTCGGGGTCGGCCCCGGGGGTGCCCCCAGCTCCCCCCGGCCGGGCACAGCAGGGTCCCTGTGGCATCCCCGGGGCCAGCAGGGCAGGGAAAAGGCACGAAAAGCCGCAGCCCGGCCGGTCCCGGCTGAAATAATGACAGCAATTAAGGCAGCGCAAACAGAACGGGGGCAGCGCGGCCGTCCCCGAGCTGCGCTGGGTTCGGGGCCCCGGGCAGCCCCGGTGTGCCGGGCCCTGCGGCCGGGGGGGACCGAGGGGGATTTAAAGGCGCTGATGTCTTATTTAACAGCGAGGCAGCGCCATCCCAGCCCCGCTGCTGCCGAGCCTTAAAAACCCGCATTTGTGCTAAATTGAGAGCCGGGCTTTGCTGAGGCTGGCCGGGGCGAGCAGCAGAGGAGCCTCTCCGTCCCCTCCGACACTTTGGGTTCGCCGGCACCGCCGCCGCGCTCCCCGAGCACCGCAATTATTTGATCTGCAGATGTAAGAGGAATTTATTGGAACAACAAATATAGTGATGTCAAAACCCAACCTTGGATTAAAGCCGGCAGCCAAAGGGGAAGTGTATTAATTTCAAACAGCATCAGAGGCCAGTGCCTATTAGGACGAGCTATTCTTCAGACCCCCCCATCAGAATTAATCATTGGGAGTTAATTTGAAGCTCAGACAAGTTGCTGTTAATTTAGTGCAGGGAGGACGGGATGGAATAAAAAGCTGAGGTGCTGGCCGGGCCTCCTGGGTCTCATTAATCAGCGAGCTGAGACGGCCTGGCTTGATTACAATTTGCAAAAAAATTCATTAGAGCCTGGGCGATTGACAATTTTTCTCTCTGCCTGTGATCTGACTCATTAGGCAGCCAAATGAAAGCCATGATGATGGTGATGATGACAGCTATCAACCCCCTCGCTTGTTTATCTCCTTCTCCTCCGGCCCCCGGCCCGGGGCTTCCCCCTCCAGCCGCACTCCGGGTTACAGGGGGGGCAGCGGGGGACCCCAGCCCGCCGAGTGAATAATTCCCAGCGCCCGGGGCTGGCACAGGGAGGGATCCCCGGCGGGGGACGGGGGTGAGCAGCAGCTGCTCCTCCCTAAAATCCCGCACTTACAGCCCCGGCAGGGGGCACAGCCGGCGGTGGGGTGGGGGTGCACCTCGATTTGGGGATGCGCACCCCGATTTGGGGATGCGCACCCCGATTTGGGGATGCGCACCCCGATTTGGGGGCGGCAGGGCCGGGCAGCAGCCCCGCGCACCGAGAGCCACCCGGAATAAATTCAAGCAGTTCCAGAGATGATTTTTTTTTTTTAGAAGCAGCGCCGGGGGTGGCACGGGTGCGTTTGTCCCACGCGTGCCCCGCAGCTCCCGGCGTCCCCCCGCGCGCGGACGGACCCCAAGAATTGTTGTCATCATTCTTATGAATATTCCGTTTTTTTCTTTAAAGCAGCAGGCAGTGCCGAAAAGGCCGGAATTGATCGTGTTTTCCCGCTGCTCCCCGCGTGTCCGCGGCTGCCCGTGGGGCCCCCGGCGATGCTGGCCGGGGTTGTGCCTTTTTGGGGAGCGGCTGGTGGGGACGGGGACCCCCCCACTTTGCACTCCCGGAGCCACGGCCAACCCCCTCCGCCCCAAACAAAATAATATTAACAACATTAATTATTGTAATTATAATAAATAAGTGATGAAGCGCGAGCGATGTGACGCGGCCAAGCCTGGGAGCCTGTCCCGGGACAGAACGACCCCCCCGGTTTAATGATTTCATTTTAATAGACCCCTCCCCACCCCCCCCCACCCCTCCGGCGTTCCGTTTTCCTCGGGAAAATTTCATTTTTAATTCCAAATCGCCCTCGCCGAAGTCACGGTGGCACCGGCAAGGATGGAGCCGGGATGCGGATAATGGGGAGGGGGAAAAAAAAAAAAAAAAAAAAGGGATGAAAAGGATGCGGGAAGGGAAGGGGGGGACGCGGGACCCTTCGGCACCGACCCCTCCCACCCCCGATCCGGCCCCGGCGCAAGGAAAACGGGCGCGTGGCAGGGGGCAGCGGCTGCACCCCCCAAAATCCCCCAAAAACGGGGCTGGGGGAGGCAGAGGCGGCACCCCCCAAACACGGGCTGGTGGCAGCGGCTGCACCCCAAAACAGGAGCTGGGACGGGGGGGGGGGCGCGGGGCAGCTCCTACCCCCACCCCCGCGGCCATCCCCGTTCAGTCACAGCCAAGCAGCTTTTCTTGCAGCTTTCCCTCAAAATAAGGAAAATAGGGGGGAAAAAACACCAAAAAAACAAAATAGAGAAAGTTTTCCATCCGGCTCCCTCCTCCCCGGCAATAAATGCGGCTTCGCAAAAGAAAAAAACCCACAAAAACAGAAAATCAAAAATGCAGGCGAGAGCAGCATCAGCCCGCTCCGACAGCGCAGGAGGGAAAAGGAAAATCAGCTCAACGCCAAATCCTGGACAGAACAGCCGGGAGCTGGAGGGGGTTTTTTTTGGCTTTTTTTTTTTCTTTTTCAGTCTTTTTTGTTTCTTTTTCAGTTTTTATTCACAAGACTTAGTTTGCTTTTAAATTTCATAATTTATAAGGAAATAAGCTACATTGAAATAAATTAAACACAATAGTGAAGATCGTGCTGCTTTGTTTTTTGTTTTCTTTTTTCTTTTGCCTTTCCCCACCCCCCCTCCCCTTCTCTCCTTTAACATGGCTTGGTAGAATAGGCAAACCTAATCGACAGAAAGCCAGGCAAAAAAAAAAAAGAAAAAAAGAAAAAAAAAAGAAAAAAAATTTGAAAAACTAATTTCCCAGTGCCTGCCACTCAGCCATCGGCAATAAAAACCAAACAATAAAAAAAGGCATGAAATGAAACTGAGTTTTCTTTCGGGTTTTTGTTTTGTTTTGTTTTGTTTGTTTGTTCTCTCGTCTTTTTTTTTTTTTTTGTTGTTGTTTTTTTTACCTTTCGCCCGCAAATAAGAAAGAAAACGCCAGAGGTGGCTAAAGGCGCCGCGGGTTTGGCAGGGGATGCTCCGGTGAGGGGATCCAGCGGCGGCTCCGCGCCGCAGCCCGGGGTGCCCGAAGCGGGGCAGCCTCGCAAGAAATATCTCTGTGCGCGGGGGCGGAGGTGTCTGCGTGTCTCTTCTAGCTGGGATATCCCTGCTCCGAACCCAAACTCTTTCCAAGCCTCTTCCCCTCGCGGTGAGCGGAAAGTTTCGCTCTGAAGTTCGCTCGTGCTGGGGATTTGCCATGCGCTCGCGCGGGTTTTTTATTTTTCGTGTTGTTTTAGGGTTTTTGCGGTGGGGTTTTTTGTTGCTGTTGGTGGTGGTTTTTTGTTTGGCTTTTTTGTTTTGTTTTGTTTTTGTGTTGCTTCTCTCGTTTTTGTTTTTATTCGGGTGGGTCGCCTTCAAACCCCGGGTTGGAAACTTTTCCCTTTAAAAACTTGTGGCTCTGAGCGCGGGAGGAGGGAGAGATCAGGGTCGGGCTTGCTCCAGCTGCTGATGCTGACTCCTGATCGCAAACCTGCTGACGTGCACCGGGATGGGCACCACGATCTTGGGGTTTCGGGAAGGTTCCCCTGTCTTGGAGTTGGCGTTGCCCGCCTTGACCCGTTTCCATTTCGCCCGCCTGTTCTGGAACCAGATTTTCACCTGCACCTCGCTGAGTTTGAGGGCGTGAGCGATCTGGGACCTCTCGGTCAGGGACAGGTACTTTTTGCAGTGAAATTCCTTCTCCAGCTCCAGCAGCTGCTCGCTGGTGAAGGCTGTTCGCCTCCGCCGGTTTTTGCCCGTGGACGTGGTGTTGGTGGAATTGGGGGGGTTCTGGGGGTTCTCCTCCAGCACGTTGCCAGAGTCCTCTTCCTTGTGAGCCGCCTGGCCGGGGATGTTGTCGTCCGAGCTATAATCTAGATCGCTGTCCATGGAGAAACTTTCCTCCTTGCCTTTCGCGTCCTCCTCTGCTTTGGGGTCCTCCTTGCCCTGGCCCCGGAGAGCCCCGGCTGGGAAGGAAGCAGAGGCCTCCCGTTAGCATCCCGCACCCTCCGTGCCGCGCCCCCGCGCCCTGCAGCTCCAGCACCCCAAAACTGATGCCTCGGGGATCCTTTTTTGTTTTGTTTTGTTTTCCTCCTTTTTTTTCCCCCTCTATCCGCTGGCGCATCTTTCGTTCGCTCCGATTTCGCCGATAGCTCCCCGAGCGGCGGCGGGAGCTCAGCCCTCCCTTCTCTCCCCTCTCCCCGGCCCGGCGGCGCCCCGGGCCCGGCCCCGTCTCCTCCCGGGGGTCCCCCCGCACCTCCCGACCCCCGCATCCCGGGCGGCGGCCCCCGGTCCCCCCCGGCGCTCACTCACCGAGGGAAGCCTGGACGGCGTCGGCGGCGGGGAAGGGCAGGAGGGCCCCGTCCTTGCCCAGGAAGGCTTTGCCATCGTCGCCGCCGCCGTCCGGGGGTATCCCGTCGGCTTTCTCGAAGTTCCCCGGGGGCGCGAACTTCCTGGCGGCCTCCTGGTGCTGCGGGGAGGCGGGGAAGGTGCCGGGCAGCGTGGCCATGAGCGTGGAGGTGAGCGCCATGCCCTGGGCCAGGCTGGAGCAGAAGCCGGAGGGCAGGCTGGGCAGCTGGTGGTGGTGCGGGTGCGCGGGGGGCAGCGCGGGCTGCAGCGCGCCCTGCGGCAGCGCGGGCGGCGGCGGCGGCGGCGGCAGCACCACGGGCCGGTAGGGCATGAACATGGGGTAGCCGGTGTACACGAAGTGCCCGGGGGCGGGCGGCGGGGGGCTGCCGATCAGCGAGTCGATGCTGAAGGCCGTGCTGCTTCCCAGCGGGCGCTGCATCATCATCAGCGAGGGCTGGAAAGCCGCGCTCATGCCGGAGCGGCGGCGGGAGCGGGCGGGCGGGCGAGCACCTTCCTCCTCCTCCTCCTCCTCCTCCTCCTCGTCCTCCTCGCCGTCCGGCCGCCCGGCGGCGGCGGCGGCGGCGTGCCGGCTGCGGAGAGCGCGGGCAGAGCCGGGCGGAGCGGGGCCGCGGCCCGGCAGCTGCCGCACCTCGGGGCCGCCCCGCCCGCGCTGCGCCCCCGCGGAGCCGCCGCCGCCGCTCTGCCCGCGCGCGCCGCCCGCGCCCATTCACATTTCGGCCGCCTGGGAACCCGGCCCGCCCCACGTGGCCGCCGCCGCCGCCGCCCATTGGCCGGGAGCGGCGGGGGGCGGGGCCGCGCGGGAGGCCCCGCCCCGCTGGCGGCGCCCCGGCCCACGCGTGAGCGCCGCGGGACAGCGCGGCCGCGCCGGGCGCCCCAGCAACAGCTCCGCTGCCCGCACCTTGCCTTCTCCCTTCCTTCTTTTTACTGTTTCTTTTTAATTCACGCTCACCCCTTCTTTTTTTCCCCCCTCCCTTCTTTGCCCCCCTTTCTTTTTTTTTTTTCCCCTCTCTCTCTCTCTCTCTCTCTCTCTCTCTCTCTCTCTTTTTTTTTTTTTTTTTTTGAAAAGCCCCCAAATAGGCTCCATGTGGTTCTGGGTAAAGTCAGCCCCTGGCTTGGCTTTGAAATTGCTTCTGCAATTATGTAAAAGAGCCATTCAGCAACACGGAGGAATTAAAAGCGATGGAGGGGCTGCTCCCTTTTCTCCGGCGAGCTTCTCATGTTGGCCGGCTCAAAGCCTTTTCCAACACGACGTCTTTGGCGAGGACAAAAGCTGGAACAAAAAAAAAAAAAAAGGGGGGGGGGAAAGAAAAAAAAAGCCCCCAAACTTGTAAATTGAACGTCAAGGGAACTTTACACAATTTCAAAGGCCATAAATAATGATAAAGGGACCAGGCGAAGAGGCAAACCCAGGCAATTAATGGAGGTTCCCAAGCAAAGATCAAGTGGTTTGGGAAATAAAATTAAATGCAGGAAAAAAAAAAAAAAAGAAGAAGAAGAAAAGAAGGAGAAAGGAAAAAAAAAAAGAGAAAGGAGGGGAGTTGACTGGGGGTGGGATCCCTTCTGCCTCGGGAAGTTGAAGTCTTCCCGGGACAATGCTGCTGGCTGTGCCCCTGCGCTTGGCTTCGGGGGGGTTCTGTAGCCAAACCCCGCCTCAAAGTGGCTTTGGCCGGGGGGAGGGTCCCCCAAAACCTAAGGATCAGCAGGAGACCCCGCTCCCGCCCGGCCCGCCGGCTCGGGAATCCCTTAACGAGCCGCCGCTCCTTCCCGGCTAATTGTAATTGCTGCCCGAACTCGCCAGGGAGGGTGGCAGATGTCGCGCAGGACGCTGCCGCCCCCGTGGCATGTCGCTGCCAGCGGTGGGGACAACCACGCTCCGTCCCCCACATCCGACCCCTCTTGGCCGGGCACCCTCCGGACCCCCTAAAACTCCGAGGGGGTCTCACATCCCCCAGGACCGCCCCAAAACGAAGCCCTGTTTTGGGACTGGGGTCCCGACCTCCCGCCCGGCCCTCGGCCAGTGGCATTTTCAGCGCTCCCCAAAATTCCCTTTCCCGGCAAATTGCCGCTGCCGCATCTCGGTGTTTCCCCGAGCGGGGGCTGGGAGCTGCCCGTGCCCGGATATCTGGGTCAGTTTATCCTCAGCCACCATCTGAAAACGTTCTTTTCTCGGCAGAAACAATTAGGGGGGGGGCAGGTTGTTACTTTAGGGCCTCGGCGCAGTTTTTGCTGCATGTGGCTCCCCATCCCTGCCCGGGCGCAGCTTTTGGGGTGCCGAGCCCCTGTCGGTGAGGCAGAGCGGGGTCTGGGCGTCTCTGCGCTCCCGCTGCAGGAAGGATCGGAAGGATTTGTCCCGGAGGTGTGGCCGGTGGCACGGAGGGGGGGATGGCCACGGCAGCAGCTGCCGCTGGGGATGGGCAGGGGGGCTTGTGTGATGTGTGTGCACAAACACTTTTGGGGCCCATCTCCGACTTGAAGGGACTGGGAAAAGTTTACTTATCCAGCTCATTTCCATATGTCCTGGCTCCGTCTTGCGGAGGCCACCATATGTGCAGCAGCGCGGCGCTCGGGCTTTTCCCAGCCCCGCAGAGGGTGGGATTTTCCCCGTGGATGCTTCGTGGCCGCTCTTCCTCTCCCATATTTTTTACCTTTCCCCGTGCTCCACCCGGCCATCGCAGTCCTCTCCTGCAAAGCCAGCCAAGAGGGGCAGAAAATTCCTTTTTTTTTCCCCAGGAAAACCCCGCTGGATTGCGGGAAGGGCAGGGATAATTAGGCACAGTAATCCGGCCGGGCATGGAAATGTGTACCAACACCCAGCTCCTGCAGCTGTTTTTATTGTCAGCCCCCTTCAAAATTTGCCCACAAACAAGTGCCTTTGCAGGACGGGAGTATTATTTCGGGCAAGAATGGGCTTTTTGTTCGGCGCATAATTAGCTGATTTTTTTTTTTTCTCCCGGAGGGGAAAAAAACCACCAAAAAACCAAAACCCAAACCAACAAACCAACTCGATGCCTGATTGTGGCAGGAGCAAGCGGGGAGCGATTGTGCCTGGGAAGTGGAGCAGGAGCGAGGGGAGCCCCACGGGAGCTCCGCCAGAGCGGGGCTAAACGCAAAGATTTGGGGGAAATCAGCCTGCAGAGGGTCGGGCTGGACTAGGGGAGCACTCTGTGCCCTGGCCGGGCCGCGGAGGGGGAGCACACCCGGCCTGGGCTGGAGATGCGGCCCCAAAACGCCGCTCCGGGAATCGCTCAGGAGCGGGTGGCTTCGGGCAGCGTTTGTCCCCAAAAAACCTCGCAGCAGCGGCGCGGGGGCACCCTAGAAGGGGACAGCTTTGGTGCCACATCTCCCGCTGCCCCAGCCCGGCCTCGGGCACCTCCCGCTGCCCCAGCCGGGTACCCCCAGCGGGCACAGCTCCGGTTCCAGCCGCTGAGAATCCGCCGCCTTTCTGCAAAGCAAACCCGCGCTTCCAGAGGCTCTCTCCAGCTAATTCTTCCATTTGCCGGGGAAATTTTAATTGCGTGGGAAACGTCACCAAAATCACCAAAATCACCTCACCCTGCAGCGCTTTTAAGTATTTTTTTTTCCCCCTTAGGAAAGGGAGGTGAGCAAGAGAAGAGAGCCCGAGCAGAAGTGCAGAAGTGCAGAAGTGCCTCCCAAAATCAGCGGCTCCCACTCCCCCGGCCGCGGGGAAAGGGAGGCAGCTCCGTGCGTGGCTCCGGCTTCGTTCCGGAATTTTGGGAGCTGCGAGCAAGGGGTGGGAGGGCAGGATTTACCCCGGGCTGTGCACGAAGGGATTCGCCCCCCGCCCCACGCGTGGAACCCCTCCTTCCTCCCCCCCATCCCTGCACAGGGCAAAGGAAAAAAAAAAAACAAACCAGCAAAACAAACTCCAAAACAATCCCCAAATCCCTCATTCGCCACTTAATCCCATTAACTCCTCCACGTCTTCCCCTCTGAACTCCTTCCAGCCCCACCGGGGCTTCCCCCACTTCCACTCAACGCTTCTTATTTTTTTCTGGTTGTTACATTTTTTTTCCTCGTTCCTTCCCCCTTAGTCCCCATCCCCCCCCCACCCCCCCCGTTTCCATTTTTAACAAACTTGAAGGTATTTTCGGGATTTTCGGGTAAAGAAAAAAAAATAAAAAAAGAGGTCAAAATGGTAAAAAATAACACGGTGCAGGTAAAAAAAAAAAAAAAAAAAAAAAGACATTTGACTTCCATAATCCCGGCTCTTATCCCGAAATTCGTTCGGATAATGGGAAATAGGCTATTTGAAAATTTATTTTCAATGGATACATATTTAAACAACCGGAGTCCGAGTACTTTAAGAGCCTTACAGGAGACCTTAATGAAACACATCGCCACGGAGAGCTTAGTGGTGGCAAACCCCACGCACTCTCTCGTTCCCGGCTTTCGTGGAATCGAGTTGAGAAATCCGCCGGTTTAAAAAAAAAAAAAAAAAATTAAAAAAAAAAATCTCGAATAAAAGTCTAAAATATTCCCGGGTCAGAGGGGCACAGTCTCATTAAAACCAGCGCGGTCCTGAAACTGCACTGCAGACATTAAAGTGCAGTATTTTTCAATTAGAGCTGACGAATTCAATCAAAATTCCATAGATTAGGATGAAATGAGGCATGGGTCATTTACAGGGGAATTTAATTGCAGAGCCATTAGACAAATAGTATATTTGCCATTCTCACATTATCCATCATTTTAGACATCAATAGAAGGAGCAGCATCTTTACTAATACAGCAGCACTTCCCAATCTCTGCCTGTAAACACTCCCTTTCCCCATAGCTCCTGATTATATCTGATTTCATTTAAAGCCATGGGGGATTATAAATGTTCCTGCAATCAGGTTCATTAGGACTTCAAAAAAAATCTCATTTCTGATTCGTATCTCTTTGCGGATCACCCAGCACAGCCCGCGCTTAAAAAAAAAATAAAAAAAAAAAATTGAAATAAATAAATAAAAAAAATCAAACGCTGTTTCATTACCGGGGCCACTTCGGGGTTTGATTATCGCCCTGACGAGCCCCTGTTCAGATGGTGAGAGGCAAACTCGGCTTCCCACTGGGATCACCAGCCCCCCTGCATCCCGAGGGGGGCTCGATCCTGCTCCAGAGGGTCCCCGGGTAGGGAAAAAACACCAGACGGGACGGCAAAACCTGTCTTTTTAAAATTTATTTTTATTTATTTTTATTTATTTATTTATTTATTTTTTTTCCAGTGGGAGGGTGTGCATCACTCCTTAATTTTCCCCCGCTCCTTGCAATCAGAGAGGTGTGTGCAGCAGGGCGGGGAATTCCCATTATTTGGAAATTGTTTTGCAGCTGGACCATCGGTGCTTTAATACCGCAGGGTGGGAAAACGAGCAGGAGCAGCCCAACCACACACACACTAGAGGGACAAAAAAAAAAAAAAAAAAAAAAAGAAAAAAAAATCCTCGAGGAGAGAGGAAGGTCTCTGACATTTTTTGCCTTAATAGCAGCTTAATATTAAACGTCTTTCATAAAACACGCACATCCAGATCTACTTAAAAAGAAAAAAAAAAAGAGGAGAGAAAAAAACACAGAAAGCCTTCATTTCCCCCAAATATATGGCGTGCGCAGCGCTGTGTTAGCTGCCTCAGTAATTTAATTGGAATGAAACGTGAAAAATGTGTCATTTTTTGAAGAATTTATGCATCGCTTCCTGGAAATCTCATTGTCTTAACTAGCAGCCTACTGTGTTCTGTTTAGCAGGCATAATCGCATTTTTATGTGTCTCCGTATTAGAAGTTAATGTGACCTCCCGTCTCTAGCTGCTGGAAAATAATAATAATAACAAAAAAAATTATTATATATTAAAAAAAACCCTAAACAACAAAAAATCGAGCCTTTCTCCACAACATCTGCATCAAAACAAGGCGCCGCCAGGAAGGAAAAAAAAAATCTATATTTCGGGTGTATATATATATATATATGTATATATATATATATATATATATATATATATACATAAAAACCGCCCGCCAAACTTATCAACCCCAGCCCGGAGCATCATCCCACTCGGAGCATCATCATCATCACCATCATCATCATCATCATCACCATCACCATCATCATCCCACCCGGAGCATATTCATCATCATCACCACCGCCACCATCCCGCCCGGAGCAACATCCCGCCGCCGCGCTCCCCCCGCCGCCGGCAGAACGGCGCAAACCGGGAGGACAAAACCCGGCACCCCGAAGGGCTCGGAGTCGATTTTTGGAGCGTGTTTTTGCCTCTAAATCTCCTTTTTCGGGCTCTTTTTGGGGGTCCCGGCTGCCCCCGACGGCCGAGCACGGCGCGCCCCCTGCCGGCCGCGGGGAGCCGCGCACCCCCCCACCCCACCCCACGCGTGTTCCCCTCCCACGGCCACGCCTGCCCTGCCCTTCCCTCCCTGCCCTGCCCTTCCCTTCCCTCCCTGCCCTTCCACCCCTGTCATCCCCTGTCCTGCCCTTCCACCCCTGTCCTGCCCTTCCACCCCTGTCCTGTCCTGTCCTTCCCTCCCTGCCCTGCCCTTCCCTCCCTGCCCTGCCCTTCCACCCCTGTCCTGCCCTTCCATTCCTGCCCTGCCCTTCCCTTCCCTCCCTGCCCTTCCACCCCTGTCATCCCCTGTCCTGCCCTTCCCTTCCCTCCCCTGCCCTGCCCTTCCCTTCCCTCCCCTGCCCTGCCCTTCCCTTCCCTCCCCTGCCCTGTCCTGCCCTTCCACCCCTGTCCTGCCCTTCCATCCCCTGTCCTGTCCTGTCCTGCCCTTCCATCCCCTGTCCCACCCTGTCCTGCCCTGTCCCACCGTGTCCTGCCCTGTCCTCTCGTCTCCTCGTCCCAGCTCAGCGCTGTTGTGCCCCCTGTGAGCTGCATTCCCCCCTCCACCCCTGTGGATTTGGGGTTTTTGGGGATTTGAGGGGCGGATGGGTGACTTGGTGGGACTCTCCGTGTCTCTGCCTGCGCACATGGAGGTAAAAGGTGACAAACATGAAAGGAGCACCAAAATTTAGGTTGGCTTGGCTCATCCTGGCTGAGGCAGGATGGGTTTTGCCTGAACCCCTGACAATTCCCACCAAAACGAAAAGGGACACGGAAATTTGGGATGGGGCCTCCCCCAAGAAGCACAAAATATTGGGAACACGGGGCAGGGCTGCAATGCTCTGTCTCATCCACGGAGGGTGAGGGAAGTTGTAGAAGCAGCAGGTGGAAGCTGGGAGAGGGGCAGAATTCAACTAAAGAATTTTTCCTCCCCATTTCCATGCTCCAAGGGCAGCAGCTCTGGGAGCCAGGGATGCAAAGTCCAGCCAAACATGAAAAATAAGTTATTAATATATATATTTATATATATATGTGTTTGTGTATCTACAATTATATGCAATATTAATATTTTATACAATAATATTTAATATGTATATTATATATATATGTATATATGTGAATATATACACACAATTATATATAATATGTATATTTATATATAAAAATATAATGCATATAATTATATAATTTTGTGGTTTGGCTTTTTTTTTTTTGTGGTTTTTGTTTGTTTGTTTTTTAACAAACCAAAACCAAGTGTAATTTAGCACTGGAAGAATTTTTGGGAGCTGTTCTCCCAGGGGATGCACATCCTTTGGTTCAGGAGGAATTAACCTGGGGAGCCTGAGGAAAAACAAATCCTCGCTCCTCCAGGTCCCTTTGGCCAGGTCACTGCAGGAAATGAAAATGCAAATTCCACAATTTTGGGTTTTCCAGCCCCTTCATGTGCCAGCCTGTCACAAGTCACTGGGAGGGGCTGGGAGATGAGGAGCTGTGTCACCGTGCTGCAGGGAATAGCCACAACATTCCACATTAAAAAATGAAAAAACAAAACAGAATTTAAAATCGATTTTAGGGTCTATATTAATGCCCCTGGACTTTGCATCCTGTTGAGGGCTTCTACACAGCACCACTGCTTGTGTCACTCCCAGGCGAGATTTATCCCAGGGGATTTAATGCCCACCTGGATAGGTTTGGGTCCCCTGGGCTGGTTTGGGTCCCATGGGCTGGTTTGGGTCCCCAGAGTTGGTTTGGGTCACCTGGGCTGGTTTGGGTCCCCTGGGCTGGTTTGGGTCCCCTGGGCTGGTTTGAGTCCCCTGGGCTGGTTTGGGTCACCTGGGCTGGTTTGGGTCACCAGGGCTGGTTAGGGTCCCCTTGGCTGGTTTGGGTCCCATGGGCTGGTTTGGGTCACCTGGGCTGGTTTGGGTCCCCTGCCCTGT